>NC_135239.1:36048039-36352682 GCF_051348905.1 Ranitomeya variabilis | reverse complement strand
GTGGATTTACAGCGGTTTTTATGTGGAATTTGTGCGGATTCCACCTGCAGATTCCTATTATGGAGCAGGTGTAAACCGCTGCGGAATCCGCGCAAAGAATTGACATGCTGCGGAATGTAAACCGCAGCATTTCCGCACGTTTTTTTCCGCAGCATGTGCACTGCGGATTGCGTTTTCCATAGGTTTACATTGTACTGTAAACGCATGGAAAACAGCTGCGGATCCGCAGCAAAATCTGCAACATGTGCACATAGCCTTAGTGTGTACAGATTTGAAGCTGGTGAGGTCTCTGCCAAAATGAGGCACATGGGAATCTGTCATTAAAGGATACAAATGTAAATAGTAGGCAATTGTGCACCAGTCTGACCAGTATATCCGTAGGCTGCACCTTGTGGTGTGGGGTGAGGCTGAATTCATACATAGATTTTTACGCAATGTTCTAAGGGTGACCCTTTCCTTCCATGAAGTCCGTGTGAGCACAGCCAGGAATCCATCGTATGTGATCTCTTCACTCAGATTATTTTCAAGTGCACCATAGCCAGCCTTAATACCTTTATGGCGGTGAAGAACCTTGCCTCAATGTTTGTCGGGTTACGTAATTGTTTTTTTTTTTTATGCAATCGTCTGGCGTAACGACTTTTAGTAACGCTGCAACCGACTCTTCCTCTGTCTTTGTGGACTTGCATAACATTTGTGTGCGCTCACTTTAGCACAATATACTTCGCTTTATTTACAGTGAACCTGACAAAGCCGCCACTTTTACAGGGATCGGAGGCGAGAAAAATCTATATAATTTTTCTGTATATTTCTATGCATTGGGATGATGTATAAAAGGACTACATTTATTGCATAGAGCTACATGCTGCACCTGGCTGTTAATATGATGTGATTTTGCAACTTGAAAAAAAAAAAAAATTTTAAGGGAGAAAAAAAAAACTTTCAAAACTGCTTTCAGAAAAAAAGTGTTTCCGTTTGAAAACTCGTCATTTCTTAATGCCTATAAAAAAACAAACATAAGATTATAGCCTTTATTGCATCAAATGCTCCCTAAATAAAAACACAAACATGGAGCATTTCCGCTACTTGGAAACATGGTCTCATACCGCCATATGGTGCAACATTTACGGAGTAGAATGTAAAGGAAAGGGGGGACTGGAATGAGCGGTCTAAATGCGGGAACCTGTTTTTCCGTCTGCCGCCATCTCTGAGCTGTTAATGGCTTCTTCCTTGTGAACTAAGCCATGGAGAAATGAAGGTGTTGGAGAGGAGTCTGCTAAGATCTCCGCCTGGGATGGCGGTATTCGCTGCGTTATTTCCATCTAGTTCAGTTTTCTGTGTTGTCGTCAGGGCAGCGATGGAGGCACGTTCACGTCTCGTAAATGCCAAGTATTGCCCCGTATGGCAGCACATAGGGCCGCTCTGTTTCCTGCACAGCAGCAAGTCAGGAAATAACCCGAGCTTCCGATCGCACTGACAGTCGGAGGCTTCAGCACAAGTTACGGCTAATCAGCCGGGGAAACTGGCTCCAAAAATAGCAGCAATTCACCTCCCAGACCCCGAGTGTCGTGCGCTGGTTACATAAGGACTGTATGCACGAGCAGGAGCTGCAGTCTAGATCAGCTGTAGCGAGAACTACAAGTCCCAGGTTATGTTGGGAGTCGCTGCCTAATTGCACCGAGCGAGGTAGGCCTGTGGCGAACACCCAGCAAAAGTGCGGGTCAGGAGCCCGGGACCTTCTCGGATACACCTAGTTTTGGGAAAGCTGCTGTGTGCCTGTTCTTGTGCTCGGTATCACTGTATGTCTGTGGTGAGCGCACATTGCCCGGGGCAGGCTGCTCCTCCGCTTGTGAAATCCTTGGCTTGTTGCTTCTTCCTGCCTTGTCCTGCCGAGCAGTGAATTGCACAAGATGCTGCACGATCAGGACCAGCACCCGTCCATTGTGTGTACAAGCTTTGCCAGCCGTGACCAGTCCTCAGAGACCGTCGTCCCTTTCTGCCGTCTTACCTGAAACACCTCTTGGGTTACAACTCTCCTCGTCCTCCTCGCCTGTCGTTCTGATAAGCAGGACGGAGATGTGACCGAACAGGTAGATCTAGTGCTGGAGGAGGCGGCACACGTAGACGGGTCCTTGAGGTCTGGCCTCGCGTTTATCCTAGATGCTTTGCTTTATATTCCTCCTTTTATAGATGTTAGGAGTAGTAGTAACCGTGTGCTTGTTCTTCACCCACAGAGAGAAAACCGCAGGTTACAGGAAACCAGTATGAGACTGGAACAGGAAAATGACGACTTGGCGCATGAACTGGTCACCAGTAAGATCGCTCTGCGCAATGACTTGGACCAGGTGAGACGTCTTACCCCTTTTTCTGCATAGAGCACGGATAAACTATAATGAAATTGCCTTTTTTTTTTTTTTTTTTTAACGGAACTGAATATCTGCAAAAAAAAAAAAGGAAATCGAGACGCGTCGTACTTTGTTCCATGTTGTGGATCAAACTCCCTAAATGCAAGTCAATGGCCCCATGAAAAAAATAAAACTTACGTCATCCGTACTTTACTGTTTAATAGGTAGAAGCAAAAATGTATTTATATTTTTTTCATGCAACAAGGATTGTAAAAACTGGCACACAAACCAAAAATGGATCCTGCACGGTGGAAAAAAAAACATTTTTAATGTATTAGAAAAAAAATGACGTGTGAGATTAGTCTTAGGTCTCATTCACATACGGTTTTCTCGTACAAGCGCCGTCCGTGGTTTCCATGGATAGCACTGATGCTTGTGATAGTCTATGGGGCCGTTCACTTGTCCGTGATTTTCCATGTTGTAAATTGCAGATACATATCCGATTTTTGATCAGAGCGTCCAATTAAAACCAGCAATACAAGTCTATGGGTCCTTGAAAAAATTAAGCTGCACAAGTGCAGTCCTATTTTTAAGGAGAACGTGGAGAATTTTTTTTTTCTCCACGTAGGAGCAAAACTGATGGCACCTGAACCAAACTCTGATCAGGATCTGATCAAAATAATTGGTCCGTTTTTCTTGGCTGTGTGAATGAGACCTAAGGCTATGTTCATGCTGGAGGTGTTTTGGTTTTTTTTTTAGCAGAATCTTAAGTGAAAACTCTCAATCTTAAAAACTTTAAGGCTGTTTCAAAACTCCACAAAAAGGCTGTGTGCGCACACAGCCTTACTGAGCCATGAGGTTTACAAGCTCCATGGCTCCTTTATTCCTTTTCTCCTGTAAGGATTGGCTGCGCAGTCTGTGTTTTATGAATGCTGCCAACTTTTACCTTCTGCAATGTTTGGTTCCTAGGCTGAAGACAAGGCCGAGGTGTTAAATAAGGAGCTTCTGCTCACTAAACAGAGGCTGATTGAAGCCGAAGAAGAAAAGCGCAAACAGGAAGAGGAGACGGCGCAGGTGAGCGGACGGCGTATGGTGCATGAATGCGATAAGAATCTGCTTAAGCAGCTCTGCGATTTCTGATGTTACTATTCGTGGTTGCTCTGCTGACGCTTTACCTGTAAAATATGTGAATATTTAGTAAATGCGTCTTCTTTGCTCCCCGCAGCTAAAGGAGGTTTTCCGAAAGCAGTTAGAAAAAGCAGAGCAAGAAATTAAAAAGACAACGGCCATCATAGCAGAGTACAAGCAGGTAAGTGTCAGCCAGTATGACCGTGACTGCGGGTAGGGGAGCAGCCTGCAGGGGGCGCTCACTCATATTATAACATGTGATGTTATTCTACCCAATCGGGTGAGATATCAAACATCCCAAAATGGCACCAAAGGGGATTTCTGGTTTCAGAAAACCCATTTCACGACTGCAGTTTGTTTAAAGAAAAAAAATAAACAAACTAAGCTTTATTCACCCTCCTCGGGTCCAGCAATGGCTCTACACTGCTGCTCCCGATGTCTATGTTTGTCTGCAGCGTTGTCGTCATGTTGGCAGCACTGCAGCCAGTAACTGAGCTCCGCTGCTCTCAATCGCTGCAGACCACAACGGGTATCGGGAGCAGCGATGGAGACTCCGCTCCGGACCCAGGGAGGATGAGTACTGCGCAGTTTGTTTCTAGAGTCAAGGATTTTATAAAACCGAAAAACCACTTTAGGGGATGTGCACACGACGTCTTTTTGAGGCGAGTGAACATGCAGATTTTTTCAAGAAAAAGACAAACGTGTATTTTTTTATTTTTTTTTACTGCAACATCTTTTTTCAGAGTTCTTTGGTTGTTTCTTAGGTGCTTCTTCATTTTTTACCAGCATTTTTTGGGGGGAAAGGAGGCAGGTGTTTTTTTTTATTTTTTACTGGTTTTTTTTTTTGGTTTTTTTTTTAAAGCTCTATTCAACAATGAAGAAACCACTGTCATATTTTTTTTTTTTAAATAAGTTACTCAATTAAGACACCCAGGCATCTGTTTGAGCCTTCACATTGACTTGTGGAGCATCTTCAGACCTGAAGACACCAGGAGGATGGCTGGGCCACTTCTTGATGTCTTTGGGAGCTTGGATACAGACACTAAGGGTATGTCTCCACGTTCAGGATTGCATCAGGATTTGGTCAGGATTTTTCATCAGTATTTGTAAGCCAAAACCAGGAGTGGAACAATCAGAGGAAAAGTATAATAGAAGCATATGCACCACTTCTGCATTTATCACCCACTCCTGGTTTTGGCTTACAAATCCTGATGGAAAATCCTGACCAAATCCTGATGCAATCCTGAACGTGGAGACATACCCTTAGGGTACGACCTCATTATCTTCTCTCTGATTTTAGATATGTTCTCAGTTGAGTATGCGGCTGGAACAACAACAGACCGCCAGTCGGGAGGAGCTGGAGATCGTAAAGGTGAGACGCCGTCAGCTATCGGACATGCGGGTACAGCCGTGTGCACTGGATGCAGCGTCACGTCATTGCTTTCCGTTCTGTTTGTACAGGCCAAGGTGATGTCCTGCAGTCACTGCAGCGAGATCTTCAGTAAGGAAGGATCGGCACAAAGCTCCGCCAGTGGCAAAGCCGGCGACGGAGGAGACGACGAGAAGGACTCCCTCATGAAGCACCTGCGAGAGATGGAGCTGGAGCTGGCACAGACCAAACTGCAGCTTGTGGAGGCCAAGTGTAGGATACAGGTACAGACGGAGATCGCACCATGTTACAGATGTCGTCCATAATCGTTATTTCCAACGTAAAACACTACCGAGCGTCCTGTGGAGGAGACGCCGCTTGGGTCTCTATTGTATCTAGTGGCTTCCTACAATTATGAAACTACTAAAAATATGCACATTTTTCTGCACAATTAGTAAAAATGCTAAATAAATTTAGCGTAGGGTTGGAGCACCTGCAGTGCGCTTCCCAAAAGTCATGGTAGCTTTCCGCTGCATCATTAGAAATAAAATTATTAATGGCCACAAGATTCTGCAGAAACTGTACGGTCATGAATAGCCAAGACATTTGCAATGCACTTCTAATAATTGTCCGGAAAGCCACCGTGACTTTTAGAAAATGGCTCTGTAGCGGCTGCAGCACGAAATGCCACGTAGGACCCCACTGTTCTCCAGAGCAGAAGTTGACAGCCTCATGTACGCCTTTGAGACTGTTGTGCTCGGGTCAGGAGACAGTCCGTGCTCGGACCCAGTGTGTGACGTCTGCATGAGGCTTTAGGTAACTTTGCGACAATTCTGGACACAGTTTGATTAGTAAATGACTCGTTAATTGTTTGCAAGACGTCATGTTGGACTCTGTCTTCTGTGTCCCTGTAGGAGCTGGAGCACCAGCGAGGAGCGCTGCTCAACGAAATCCAAGCTGCCAAAAACTCCTGGTTTAGTAAAACCCTGAACTCTATTAAAACTGCCACAGGGACCCAGCCTCCCGCCCAGTCCCCCCAGGGAGCCCAAGCCTCCAGCCCAGTCCTACAGGCACCCAAGGAGAGCACATAACAGCCGGAGGGAGACCCCACAAGAGCACAAGACGACCAAACGGGAAGCGGAGAACCGCAAGCAAAGGAAATTACTACAGGGCTGGACGCCATCATGGGCCCGGCCACGGTCTACCCTCCTTGCCGCGGATTCTTGCTTCCGCCTAGGACTGAACTTTGGGCTGCTGCCACTTTTACACTTTATTATTTTAAGGGACTTGTATTATTTTAGTATAAACATGGGTCCTGGGGCTTTAGCCGGCAGGTGATCCTCTCGGATACGTTCATAGGCTTTAGCCAGGGCTGCCTGATTCATGTATGTGTTTTGTATGTATAAAAGGTTTCAGTGAAAATACAAATGTTTATAGAAATGCATATTTACATATCGGATAAAAAAAAGAAATTGGCACATTGCTGCGTAAAAAGTGCAAAAAAATTTTTTTTCTTGAATTCCACTAATGGTCTATGGGATTTCTGCCCTCGGACACAGTGTTGTATTGTATGCAACTTTACATTTTATTAACCCATCACAATACTACCCGTAATAAAACATCATTGCTAAAACGAGGCGTGTCTTTTATTGTGCAGCTTAGATTTTAATCAGACTCTTAAGCTTCTAGATAGTGAATTTAAAGTGAACAAACCGGTTATCAACTTATTTAACCCACTCATTTAAATGGGGACTCTAAGGTGCCCGATTCACTTTTCTATTTGCACCAAGTTCACGTTACCATTTGCACCTAAAAAGTCTATTTTGTGTTGTTATTTTAGCTCACAGGTATAGACTGCGTTAAAGGGAACCTGTCACTCCCAAAATCGATGGTGAGGTAAGCCCACCGGCACCAGGGGCTTATCTACAGCATTCTGTAATGCTGTAGATAAGCCCCCGATGTATCCTGAAAGAGGAGAAACAGAGGTTAGATTATACTCACCCAGGGGCGGTCCCGCTGCGGTCCGGGTCCGATGGGTGTCTCCGGTCCGCTCTGGTGCCTCCTATCTTCATTCCATGACGTCCTCTTCTGGTCTTCACACTGCGACGCAGGCGTACTTTGTCTGACCTGTTAAGGGCAGAGCAAAGTACTGCAGTGTGCAGGTGCTGGGCCTCTCTGACCTTTCCTGGGGCAAAGTACGCCTGCGCCGGAGCGTGAAGACCAGAAGAGGACGTCATAGAATGAAGATGGGAGGTCCTGGACCGCGACGCCCATCGGAGCGGGACCGCCCCTGGGTGAGTATAATCTAATGTCTTTTTCTCCTCTTTCAGGTAACATCGGGGGCTTATCTACAGCATTACAGAATGCTGTAGATAAGCCCCTGATGACTGTGAGCTTACCTCACCATCGATTTTGGGGGGGACAGGTTCCCTTTAAGGGGATTGTCCACTACTCAGACAACCCCTTCCCAATCTCCCTGTAAAATACTAACACCTATATTCGCCTCCGCTTCAGGCGCCATTCCACCAGTGACAGCACTGACTCTCCCGGGGATCTCGTCAGCGTTGCCCTCGCTCTCCTCTCCAGCTGACATGGCAGCCACTGCTCGCTCTTCCTCCAGATGTCTTGATTTCTCCAAAGGAGAGAGGGGGGAGTGAAACCAGCGCTGCTTGGCCAAATTGTTTGCTTGACATTGTTGTGTAGTGGACGACTCCTTCAAAGGTTTCCAGATGTTTTTGCCTAAATAATCATTTGCAACTTTTAAAAAAGGTGCAAATATAAATCACTCTAAGGTAAGGAATGCAGGTAATGAAAGTCAGAATATTTTGAGCAATTTGTGACATTTTGCAAAATGTGGGACTTGTCACGACAGTCACAAAAACAGTTAAACAGGAAAAAAAGACCATTTTTTTTGTTTTTTGGCAAATTCATGAATTTGAGGGAAAAAAAAAAATATTAAAAATCTGCCCCCAAAACACAATGTATTAGTCTTTGTTTTTTTTGTATCTAGGTCTTTCCTTTATACACATTGACCTGACAGTTTCAGCCACCTCATCAATAAATCTATATATACTTGTATTTCAAGAAAAATACAGCTCTGATAACGGCACCATCGATCTTACACCATTCATCGAAAAAGCTGCAATTTCCGCACTAAGCAGACGACCTCTCCCAGACAACAGGCGCCACTACAGTCAGGTTACTTCTTGCTTGCAGATTAGCGTTGTAATCAATGTAACTCTCCTACAGAAGACCAATTCTGACCAAGGAGCCCAGTTTTCCACAATGGAGGTAGATTTTCAGACATTCACTTTTACAGCATTCAGCCCCTTTTTAAGAATGATGTAATTCTGCAAGAACAGGTTTCCGGAAGAGACACACCTAAAAACTATGATAAAGTGCGCTTCACTTGGAATGTGTTTGCCGTCACGTTCCACATCTTACATCGGATGATCACCATTGTAAACTGGAAGGTCCCAGTGTACAACAAAGAACCACTCACGGGAAAGCAGTCCATCTTATCCCAGCAGCAATGGTTCCCAGCTCCATTACTTAGACGTGACCTGTATGTGATAGGACTCCAGATCCGCAGACAACACATAGTCCGGTGCGTTACTCATCAGATCGTGGCCTCGGAACGATTTAGGGAAAGCGATGACGTCCCGTATACTCTGCGCTCCAACAATAACGGAAATGAGGCGATCTAATCCTAAAGATAGAGGAAAACAGTCATGTATGGGTTAAAAGATAGGTGCAAATATTAAACAGATGACTGCAATAGCTCTAGGCAAATAGAACAATAGTTTGGAGCAAGAGCACGAACACTGGCTCCAAAGATCTCCCATTCACACCAGTCTATATTTTTTTATATAGAGAACAGGGGTACCATTCTGTAGTGTGACATCAGTAATTATTTTGGAAAGACGTTCCTGACCTCGGCAGGTGGGATCCATTGCTGTTACAAGCACCAAATGTGCGGTTCTTGCACAGACCCTTAAAGAGACAGTCCACTACTTTTAGTGCTCGTGCACACAATCGATTTTCTCGGCTGTAGTTTTCATGGGACAGCGCTTGTAAATATAATTATTTAGGGGCTGTGTTTATGTCTGGTGGTCCAAGGAGAAAAAAAAAAAAAAAGTGACATGTCCAATTTTGATCAGAGTGTTCGAATCAAAATCGGCAACACAAGTCTACGAATCAGTGAGAAAATAAAGTTTTCACAGACTGATGTTCTAGAAAAGTTGGAATTTTTTTTTTCGTTCCATATATGAAATAAAACTGATGCCAAAGTCTGATCAGAATAATCGGTCAGTTTCTCGAATGTGGAAAAAACGGAGGTATGACGCTACCCCAATACTGACGGGCTATCCTAGGAATAGGCTGTCCTTATAAGATTGGTGGGGGTCCTACAACGATCAGCTGGTATCGCCACCATACATCATGGCGGGTGCTGCCGATCAGGTCACAAAAAGGTGCGCATCTCCTCTCCATAAACGTGTCGCTTCCAGCGGCACCTGCTGATCGGAGCTGGACAATTACCTAACGCGATGCCACCATGAGGGGGCGCTCCAGACTCCAGCGCTTCTAGGAGGTGTGATAGGAGAGTCGCATCTTCCTGCAGGAACATGGAGACAAGTTGTAGGTGAATAAATATCCCAGTCGCCAGTGTGAAAACTGCAAGATTTCTCATTTTTATTTTTTTAATAAAGATCGTGGTAAATAATACAAAAGCCGGAAGGATTTTAAGGCGAATCCAAAAATCCTTTTTTTTTTCCTGACAACATATTTCTTTAATAGGAAAATCTCTGACCTTTAGGACGTCTTGAAGAACCCAACGTTGAAATTCCGAGTTGTGAATACGTATTGAGCCACCTCCAACTTCATTCCCATTTAGGACCAGGTCGTAATGCTGACTGCGAACCTGAAAAATAAGGAGTCAGTGAGAAAAATGGCGGCTTCCACCAGGATAAGAGCCAGATCCAATATACATAGGGCCTGTTACGCTGACGGCTGTCACTGGGGGTGTCGAGGGAAAGAAGGGTCAGGCATATGGGATTTCAACATGTCCGATCACATGGGAGATGACAGTAACACCTCGGGAGACGACTTGAGAACACATGCACGGCGGATCATAAATTGGGGTTGGGTTTAGTACTCCATGACTTTCGGGGTCCATGGGGGGTGAGGGGCTATCCACATACAGCTTTACCTTGGCTGGGTCTTGGTACAGAAGCTCCATGTCATCTGGGTGGGGAGCAGTGAACGGATGATGAGCAGATTCCAACTCCCCCGGATTCTCTTCTTTCGGGAGAAAGAGCGGAAAGTCAACTACCCACAAGAAGTGGAAGGTGTTGGGGTCCCGGAGTGGTACCCCACATTCTTCTAGCCGAGAGGCAACTTCAAGGCGCAGCTTGCCTAAAGCAGTGCACTATGGGAGATAAAGGATACACAATCCATTGCCGTTCTCTGCCCTGGACCACGTCACCAGCCACGGCTGGCAGTAATACAGAGTCGGCACTCACGGCTGCATCATGTGGCCCCGCCGCCAGCAGGAGGAGATCTTCAGCCGTGGCCCCAGAGTCATCTGCAAGAGCTTTCTGAAGTTCTTCAGTGAGATTCTTCCCAAGAGAAGATCTCCAGGATCCATCAGATCCAACTATAACTGCCAGGACCTCCTGTAATAAATATATACGGTAATACTGTAATGGCTGTATACATGGGAGAACGAAGTAGTGTGAGAATTCCATCACCACCAGTAGGGGGTGCTCACAATACTGTTTAAGCATTAGTCTCAATAATAAAACAATGTATAACATATTAAAGGGAATCTGTCCGTAAATGTTTGCAATGGAATCTGAGTGTAGCATAATGTAGGGGCTGAGACCCTGATTCCAGCGATGTGTCACTTACTGGGCTGCTTGGAGTACTTTTGATAGAATCCCTGTTTTCTCTACTGTAGATGTAGCAGTTGTCAGAATCCCCGCCCACACCCCTGATTGGCAGCTTTCTGTGTATACTGTCAGCAAGCTGCCAATCAGAGGTGGGGGTGTGGCTGGACCAGGAGGCACGAGACAAGTAGTCCTCTAGTGAATTTCATGCTGATAAAACACAGACTGTATTGAAACTATAGAAGTGCCACATTCCTGGAATCAGGCTCTCTGCCCCTACATTATGCTGCTCTCACATTCAACAGCAAAAAAACTGCTGAAAAATTCCCTTAAAAAAAAAAATGCAAATACTGTAAAACTGGTCAAAAATGTTTAATTTGACCCACAAGATTGGATATTTACACACATTTAGACGTTATTAACAGCACATACAGGGTAACCTGTTACTATACCTGCTTACACTGGTCCCTGATCATCTGCAACATTGAATCCAATACTTTTCCCTTTAGATAAATCTGTAAGAATAAAAAAACAGGGATCAAAACATAAAATGTGAACGCAGCACCACAGAGTGTGAACGCTGGACTGCGTGATACAGAAATTATACATGACGGCTATGGTCACTGATGAGCTGATCTCTGTGACTGTGTGGGTTAATTATTAATTTATTATGATTGCTGAAATAGGTAATCTTGTCATTTTCACACTGGCTCCTATTTGGGGGGGTTTTACCCTCATAAATGCTGTCTTTTCAGGAAGTTTTCAGCAGGTTGATGATCATCAGAGGCAGGATTACAGTGACAGGCAACACCTCTACACAGTTGATTCACCAATCACAATATGTCACAGCTCTCCTGCTCCTCCTTCCTTTACAATGACCTTTGCACACGCTCATTAGATGCTTCGATACTAAAGACTGTGTCTGGGTCTGATGACCATTGTGGCTAATGTAAATGTGGATTTTCTTAAAAACACAGGAAATCTAAGAAAGCCCCAAATAAGCTCACAAGTGCTGGGGCTTGGACTGTGCTTACATCTCTCCGGCTTTTTTTTCCCCTCCCGCGCTCCTGTCTGTAACTGACAGGTAACTCTTCTCTATGACCTGCTCTCCCGCCTGAGATCGTGGGCAGGCGTCATCATTCCCAGGTGTTTTCCTAAAGACCTCACATATACTTCTCAAAAGAGGGCTACAGATGGGGAATCAGAGGAAGCTGTAGAGCTGACGGCTTCCACTTTTTAGGTCCCTCTTATAGAGGCCATTATATTAAATGGGGTTGTCTCATTTCAAAGATTATTGTTCCAGAGCCGCAAAGAAAAAAAACTGCAGAGTTCAGAGATTGACTGCAGCGCTGTAGTGTGACTTCATTGCTGCACACAATCACCGGAGCAGTGTCAAGAGGCAGGTCGGTCTAATTTTCTTTTGCCTCCCACAGAGTCTGAAGGCAACATTTTTAAAAGGGTACAACCCCTTTATCAAAAAAAAAAGAAAAAAAATAATATTTATTATATATATATATATTTTTTTATTATGTACACTTAAGAGTACAAACATGTGGCTGCTCCGCTGTGGCGGACTCACCGCTCCATCTGGGACCCTTATGGCTTTCACACATCCCTGGGGTTTACTGAGAGCTTCTTTTATAAATCCCAAAGACAAGGTCCTGATCTGCGCAGTCACATCGGTGATCTGGTGAAGAAAGTGGACTGTTATATAAGGAATCCTCCATTATAAGGCTCATCCCGGGCATTGTACAGGACTTTCATACATGACTCCAGCAGGATAACATCTGTATGATACACATCAATATTGTTCAGTCTATGTTATATATATAAAAACAAGATGGCCAGGGTCAGCATCTGGATGGCCAGGGTCAGCATCTGGATGGCCAGGGTCAGCATCTGGATGGCCAGGGTCAGCATCTGGATGGCCAGGGTCAGCATCTGGATGGCCAGGGTCAGCATCTGGATGGCCAGGGTCAGCATCTGGATGGCCAGGGTCAGCATCTGGATGGCCAGAGTCTGGATGGTCCTAATATTTTTTAGGTCCGCAGCCATTTCTGTTCACATATCAGTGTGGTATAAGCATCATGTTACCTTCATTTGGAAGCGAGTGTCGGGCTTATCTACTCCATAGCTGCTCATGGCCTCCGCGTAGGACATCACTGGGAATGGGTCACGTAGAGTTCCTTTTTCTTCAGGCCATGAGTACCGCAATAAGCCCTCCACCAACCTCTGGATCCCCAGCTGGTCCACAAAAGACATCTCGATATCAACCTTAGGAACAAAAAGTGCCAAATGCATTAGATGCACAAAAAGTTCTGTAACTTACTTTAGAAAAGGCTTTAGGTTTTTTTTTACAGGGCGTTTGGGAGTAAATTGTGAATCATAAAGGTGTGAACACAAGGAGGAAGCCAGATGACTGAGTTAATACTGCCCAGACACAACAGTTACATCAGCGGGATTTTCCCACAACCTTACGCCCCGTTCACATTGCAGTTCAGAGTCGACACAGGCGTGAACTGGGACGAAGGTGAAGAGCAACCTCTAAACTGTCCACGGGTGGCAGATGTGAAGGAAAACACGGACCAGCATGCTAGAGGTCAATGCCAGGAGATAAGCGGGTGTCGGTGGGGTCACCCTCTATCCATTGCAACATGTGGTGAACAGCTATATACCAGACATCAGAAGAGGCAGGTGGTAGATGAACATTGTTAAAGGGGTATTCTGGTTACAATACGTTATTACTGACCCTCGGGATAGGGGATAAATTCTAGATTTGTGGGGTCCAGCTGCTGAAACTCACAGAAACAGAACCCGTTGTCCCCTGTCTGAATGATAGTGCAGTGCACAAGCCCGACCGCCGCTGCATTCTATCTCTATGGCAACTCAGGAGAAAGCAGAGTGCGGTTCCTGCAATTGGTGGGGGTCTCAGCGGCAGGACCACCAGCACTGTAGACGTTATCGTGTGGATATAGGTAATAACCTAATGTAACGGGAATACGCCTTTAATGTCTATCACTCGGTGCAGTTCTCCTGGATTATGACGCGGCCTGTATGTAATACGCACTATATCCATTTATATCATTTACCTGCGTGAACTCCGGCTGTCGGTCCGGTCTCGACCCTTCATCTCGATAACAACGGGCTATCTGGAAGTACCTAACAATACATTATATTATTTTATTTGCATCTGTACCAATGAATTCTTACAGCACATTTAATTGTAAGACTACAAGAGAGACCATGGAGGTACTGGGGATCGGCGAACACTTACACCCTGCAATACTGGAGACGGATTTAATATTCGATATATAACTTATTATGCAAATTTCTGTAATCAGACACCAGGGGGCGCTTCAGCACATTTCTATAATCAGACACCAGGGGGCGCTTCAGAGCATTTCTATAATCAGACACCAGGGGGCGCTTCAGTGCATTTCTATAATCAGACACCAGGGGGAGCTTCAGAGCATTTCTATAATCAGACACCAGGGGGCGCTTCAGCACATTTCTATAATCAGACACCAGGGGGCGCTTCAGTGCATTTCTATGATCAGACACCAGGGGGAGCTTCAGTGCATTTCTATAATCAGACACCAGGGGGCGCTTCAGAGCATTTCTATAATCAGACACCAGGAGGCGCTTCAGAGCATTTCTATAATCAGACACCAGGAGGCACTTCAGCGCATTTCTATAATCAGACACCAGGGGGAGCTTCAGTGCATTTCTATAATCAGACACCAGGGGGCGCTTCAGTGCATTTCTATAATCAGACACCAGGGGGCGCTTCAGTGCATTTCTATAATCAGACACCAGGGGGCGCTTCAGCGCATTTCTATGATCAGACACCAGGGGGCGCTTCAGTGCATTTCTATAATCAGACACCAGGAGGCGCTTCAGCACATTTCTATGATCAGACACCAGGGGGCGCTTCAGCGCATTTCTATAATCAGACACCAGGGGGAGCTTCAGCGCATTTCTATAATCAGACACCAGGGGGAGCTTCAGCACATTTCTATAATCAGACACCAGGGGGCGCTTCAGCGCATTTCTATAATCAGACACCAGGGGGAGCTTCAGTGCATTTCTATAATCAGACACCAGGGGGCGCTTCAGTGCATTTCTATAATCAGACACCAGGGGGCGCTTCAGAGCATTTCTATAATCAGACACCAGGGGGCGCTTCAGCACATTTCTATAATCAGACACCAGGAGGCGCTTCAGCACATTTCTATAATCAGACACCAGAGGGCGCTTCAGCACATTTCTATAATCAGACACCAGGGGGCGCTTCAGCACATTTCTATGATCAGACACCAGGGGGAGCTTCAGCACATTTCTATAATCAGACACCAGGGGGCGCTTCAGCACATTTCTATGATCAGACACCAGGGGGAGCTTCAGCACATTTCTATAATCAGACACCAGGGGGCGCTTCAGTGCATTTCTATAATCAGACACCAGGGGGAGCTTCAGCACATTTCTATAATCAGACACCAGGGGGCGCTTCAGCACATTTCTATAATCAGACACCAGGGGGAGCTTCAGTGCATTTCTATAATCAGACACCAGGGGGCGCTTCAGTGCATTTCTATAATCAGACACCAGGGGGAGCTTCAGTGCATTTCTATAATCAGACACCAGGGGGAGCTTCAGCGCATTTCTATAATCAGACACCAGGGGGCGCTTCAGCGCATTTCTATAATCAGACACCAGGGGGCGCTTCAGTGCATTTCTATAATCAGACACCAGGGGGAGCTTCAGCGCATTTCTATAATCAGACACCAGGGGGCGCTTCAGTGCATTTCTATAATCAGACACCAGGGGGAGCTTCAGTGCATTTCTATAATCAGACACCAGGGGGAGCTTCAGTGCATTTCTATAATCAGACACAAGGGGGCGCTTCAGTGCATTTCTATAATCAGACACAAGGAGGCGCTTCAGTGCATTTCTATAATCAGACACCAGGGGGCGCTTCAGCGCATTTCTATAATCAGACACCAGGGGGCGCTTCAGCGCATTTCTATAATCAGACACCAGGGGGCGCTTCAGCACATTTCTATAATCAGACACCAGGGGGCGCTTCAGCGCATTTCTATGATCAGACACCAGGGGGCGCTTCAGCACATTTCTATAATCAGACACCAGGGGGCGCTTCAGTGCATTTCTATAATCAGACACCAGGGGGAGCTTCAGTGCATTTCTATAATCAGACACAAGGAGGCGCTTCAGTGCATTTCTATAATCAGACACCAGGGGGCGCTTCAGTGCATTTCTGTAACCATGGTTTTTTTACCCTCTCCCTTTTTTTTTTTTTTTTCTATACTATGTTGTGCATAAATATGTGATTCTTCAGAATTTGTTTTAGTCTTTGCCTGATGAAGAGACGTATGTAGTCTCGAAAGCTTGCAATTTGTTACCATCTTTTCAGTTAGCCATTAAAAGGTATCAACCACTGAGGACTCTCAATTCTAAACATTTTTCTATCTACTGGCTAACACGGTACCAAGATATATATCTTTCCTGTTTCTATAATCAGACACCAGGGGGCGCTTCAGTGCATTTCTATAATCAGACACCAGGGGGCGCTTCAGTGCATTTCTATAATCAGACACCAGGGGGCGCTTCAGCACATTTCTATAATCAGACACCAAGAGGCGCTTCAGTGCAGTTCTATAATCAGACACCAGGGGGAGCTTCAGTGCATTTCTATAATCAGACACCAGGGGGCGCTTCAGTGCATTTCTATAATCAGACACCAGGGGGCACTTCAGCACATTTCTATAATCAGACACCAGGGGGCGCTTCAGCACATTTCTATAATCAGACACCAGGGGGCGCTTCAGCACATTTCTATAATCAGACACCAGGGGGCGCTTCAGTGCATTTCTATAATCAGACACCAGGGGGCGCTTCAGTGCATTTCTATAATCAGACACCAGGGGGCGCTTCAGCACATTTCTATAATCAGACACCAGGGGGCGCTTCAGGCTGCATACAACCCTCTTACCTGTCCAGGCCGCCGACCATAAGCAGCTGCTTGAATTGCTGTGGGCTCTGGGGTAAGGAGTAGAACTTGCCAGGCTCCTGTGTCGGCACCAAGAATTCCTTCGCTCCCTGAAACAAACAGAACCCACAACTGATACGCGACATTCTGGGTGTTTGCACCCGTCCGTGCCCCGCCATCACCGCCCTGAGAAGTGACAGGTGACCATGATATCACTCCCTTATTCATGGCAGGGAATTGCTACTTAAGCCGAGCTATGAATCCTACTGGTGAGATACAAAACAAGGTTTCTGTGTATGAAAAGTTGTGTACACGGTGTCTGGAGGGGAACGATCCGGCTCTGCGCGCTGTGCAGGACCAGACAGAGATCTCCAGGACATTACTATAGGAAGCCTCGTACCGCGGGCAGACACTGCACCTGCACACGAGGAGTCACTCGGCTTCCACAGGCTGGAAATTATGTGTTACTGTCACTCATCAGTCGTTACCGGGATTCGAACCGGGGTCTCCAGCGGTCTATTCATTCACAAATGGCAGGATGTAACCACACAGCCATCACGGCAGTCTCCGGAGCACAGCACATACATACCCCCTGGTGCACAGCACATACATACCCCAGGAGTTTTCTTGAACAGGGTGGGAGTCTCCACATCCACAAAGCCTAAAACAAAGGATTAGTGAAGCGTCACATTAGCATATAAATAACACATACATCTAGTGGGCAAATACTGAAAAGTCAGGGACAGAGGACACTTTTTTTTTTTTTTAAACTGCAATTTTCTCAATTGGGGTCATTAAAAACTATGTCCCACTTGGCTATTAAGAGACAGCTTCTCTGCACAATGCGGACTGCAGAATGAGTCAACTGAGAATCCATCAGTGAGCTCGTTCTGATGGAGAGATTGTGCGGTAATTCTCATCTGTTTTACAGTTCGGCTCAACTCTGACGTGTTCTGTGGTCACAAATCTGACGTCATCATTAAAAGATAGCTAAGAAATTATTGTTGATAAATTGGATAATACAAGAATAGTTTAACCTTTCAAAATGACCGTTTCCAGTTTTTTACAAGAACTCTGATTATTAACAATGTTATAATATATCTCGTTTTTGCATGACAGTATATAACAAACATTTAAAAAAAAAAAAGAAGATAACAATGACAACCTCTCCACTTATGGATTCTCAGTTAACTCATTCTGTAGTCAGCAATGTCCAAGAAGGTAAAGAAACTGTAAAAGCTACAAAGTTAAACATTTTTAAATCCGTTATTTAAAAAAAAAAAATCAAAATCATTTAACAGGGTCATCACTGCGGAAAACTGCACATTTTTTGTTAACTTGTGCAGTTTAGTAAAACAAAACAAAAAAAACAACATCCTTTAAAACCTCTCGTAAGCAATGCTATGACAGGGCCAGGTGGTGACATTAATGTCTTGCAAGCTGAACCTGGGCCACAAGCTTATTTGTTAGTTCCATGTCAAACTTCTCCGTAGCCGGCCATGTCAGTCCGCGCGTCTCTGGGACTACACACCGGCTTAGAGGACTTACTTAAATGTATCTGTTTCTTACTAAAATCATATTTTTGCAACTGTATTTCAGCATTTTAGACTTCTACAGCTTCTATGTATCACTGTACACAGACGCATGCAGAATAAGTTAGCAGTGAATCTATCAGCGAGACCTTGTCCTGATGGAAGGATCTGTAACTTCTATGCTGATTTCTATATAGAAGATGGCTCAGGAGAGCTCTGCCATCATTAGGAGCTCACTGATGGACTCACTGGTAACTCATTCTGCAGACTGCTTTGCACGGTGATACATAGAGGCTGTAAAAAACAAATAGTGCAACATTTTTAATACAAACTTACTGAAAAGTGAAATGTTTATAGAGACAATCTTCCTTGTACCTTTGGTGTCTGGAGAGGAACGATCCGGCTCTGCGCGCTGTGCAGTACCAGACAGAGATCTCCAGGACATTACTATAGGAAGCCTGGTACCGCGGGCAGACACTGCGCCTGCACACGAGGAGTCTCTCGGCTTCCAAACGCTGGTAATTATGTGTTACTGTCATGGCCGTGTCTCCTGGAGATGCTGAGAAGCATCTCCGGGTCTCTCGTCACTGGTGCCCGGACAGGACGAGCTCACGTACAGCGGGCAGCCTGCGTATCTTTGCTCTGCAGCACGGACGCACAGGGTGCAGTATGTAGTGGTGGCGCTTACCGTGCTGATTGCACAGATACTCCCTCATCCTCATGACCATGGCGGACCGGAGCCGGAGGTTGTGCTGGAGTTGGGCGCTGCGCAGGTCCAGGTATCGGTACTGCATTCTCAGCGACTCCGATTTCTAAAAGAAGAAAGCAATGGATTGATGATATCACTTGGTGCCGGAGTGTGAGAAATCAGCGCAGAAATATTAAGCAGAGCGTAAGGGAACATTTACAGCAACAATGAACCTTCACAGAGTCTTTAATCTCAAACGGCAGCTTCCTGCAGGCGTTCAGGACGCGGACCTTCTTGGCTTTAACTTCAATCTCTCCTGTGGCCATTTTCTAAAAAACAAAATGAAGCAAACGTCAGCGGATCGCACAGATGTAGGTGATAAGATTACCGCTCGTCATTTACTATATGGACGGAAGTATGTGCCCCCACATTACACCACAGGATAATCTCTGACCCCCAATCTACATCCATACACATTAATATGGACTCAGCAGCTATAACGGCTCCCGCTCTTCTGGGAAGGATTTCTACATGATTTTGGGTTGTGTCGGTGGGATTCTGCCCCTTCATCCAGAGGAGAATTTGTGAGGTCAGACCCTGATGTTGGGGGGAGGCCGGGCTCACAATCTCCGATCTAGGTCATCTCAAAGGAGCTGTGCGGCCGGTCATGTTCTTCATACCAAACTCCACCAACCATGACTACATGGACCTTGTGCACTTAGGACAGTCATGGGGAGCAGAAAAGGGTCTTCTCCAAACTGTTCCCACAAAAATGGAAGCTAAAATTGTCCAAGATGTCTGGTTAAAAGATTAATATTAAATATTACAGATGGCACAATGCAGGGGTTAACGTTCTCCTTATATTTGTCAAACAAAGATTCCTCCAGACACCACATAAAGAGGTGTGATCCGTCACTGCACAGAACATGTCTCCTCCAGAATCCAGTGGTGGTGACTTTACACCACTTTATCCAACGCTCAGCATTGTGCTTGGTGATGTAAGGCTGTATACAGCTGCACGGCCATGAAGCTCCTGGCGGGGGCGCAGTGTTTATGCTGGTGTTACTACCAGAGGAGGTCTGGACTGTGCAGTTATGGGGTCAGCAGAGCGTTGGTGACTTTTCTGCCCTCTGTTCCTCAACACTCGGCCCCCCGCTCTATAACATTACGGGGTCTCCACTTCATGGCTGAGTTGCTGCGGTTCCTTCCACTTCTCAATAACATCAGTCACAGGTGATGGGGTAAGGTTTAGGAGGAAATGTCATGTACGGACTTGTTACCCCGGTGTCTCCTATTACAGGACCTATTATCAGTGAGCTCCGCACCAGCAGTTCCAGCACATTAGTAGACGGCATTGGTGAGGGCTGGATGTTATACACCGAGGGCGATGGGGCCGGATGAAGAACCTACATTCAATGATTAGGACACGTGGACTTGTACTTTTCTCCATATAATGTCTGTACTATTGTCAGTATATTGTGAACAGACTCACCGGATTCTCTTGGCCCGATGGTCGGGGTATGACCGTCCCTTTTACCAACAGCACAGACTCCAATGGGACTGCACTCATCATTTCCTTTAGCCGGGAACCTTCCTAGTAACACAAAGCCCAGAGGAGTGATCACTAAAGAGAACGATCAGAGACGCTAGGACTTATACCGGCTACTCCATCACTGCAGCAATTTAACCCTTAGAAGAGTTTCATGAGAGTAATATGTGTAGGTTTCTGGCCTGAAGGCTTTGCACTTTAGGAGGGGTGTGAGTTAATTTTTGTTTTCCCCAAATTGTAGCATGCTCTAAATAATGTTTTTTTTTGCATACATGAAGCCAGGTTCTCCATCACTGCTGGAGAGAAGCCGCTTCTATTATCGGCTGCACAAGATCAGTAATCTCTCCATCACTTATAGACAAGAGGATCTGAGCGATGGGGCTGAGCTACTGAGCATGTCTGACCACCAGAATGGTCGCGCTCGGTGGACATTCTAAAAAGAACACCAGGGGGCGCTAGAACAAGTGTGTGACTACAACACCTAGAGTGTTTACTTAACTCAGATTGAAAATAAACATGTCTGACAGATAAATGGAACACTGCCATGGGACAATCGCAGGAGATGCTGGGTGTCATGATTCCCAATGGCAGGGACATGGGCAAAAACGGACCAGCTCTAGGAAGATGGTATCTCAGGTAACCGCGATGCTGAACCTAACACGCAAATAAAAGTAGCCAGGGGGTGTGCCTACGTTGTATCCCTAGACACCTCGCGCCAGCCGGAGAGCTAACTACCCCTATAAGAGGAATACACAGACCTGGCTTGCCTCCAGGGAAACCCCAAAAGTTATAGTAGCCCCCCACATGTAATAACGGTTAGGTAAGAGGAAAACACAAACGCAGTATGAATATAGATTCAGCAAAGTGAGGCCCTCTGACTAGATAGATGAAAATACAAAAGAGGACTTCGCGGTTACCTCAAAACCCTAAGCAGCCATCCTGAAACTACCTTAACTCCGTTATCAACTCATGACACCGGAGTAGTAATTTCAGATCACTAGAGCTTCCAGCAGCACGAGAAATATAAATGCATGCTGGACAAAACAAACACAAAAAGCCAAAGATTTCAACTAAACCATTTTAAATATATCCCGTGAGCGCGGTCTTCATTTTGCCAAAGATTTCAACTTAGCTGAATTGCAGACTTGGAGCAGGTAGCAAGCAACAGAGATGCTCTGGTAACATTGATTGCCGGCACTAGAGTGACTGAGAAGCCAGACTAAATAGGAAACTCCCAATTTCCTGATGAAAACAGGTGCACTGGAAACACAAGACCAAAGTCAACCAGTACCACCAGTAGCCACCAGAGGGAGCCAAAAACAGAATTCACAACAGTACCCCCCCCTTAAGGAGGGGGCACCGAACCCTCATGAGAACCACCAGGGCGATCTGGATGCGCCCTATGAAAGGCGCGAACCAAATCAGAGGCATGAACATCAGAGGCAGTCACCCAAGAATTATCCTCCTGACCGTATCCCTTCCATTTAACCAGATATTGAAGTCTCCGTCTGGAAATACGAGAGTCCAAAATCTTCTCCACAACATACTCCAATTCACCCTCCACCAGCACAGGAGCAGGAGGCTCAACAGAAGGAACAACCGGTACCTCGTACCTCCGCAACAACGACCTATGGAAAACATTATGAATGGTGAAAGATGCTGGAAGGTCCAAACGAAAAGATACAGGATTAAGAATCTCCAAAATCCTATAAGGACCTATGAACCGAGGTTTGAACTTAGGAGAAGAGACCTTCATAGGGACAAAACGAGAAGACAACCACACCAAGTCTCCAACACGGAGACGATGACCCACACGACGACGACGATTAGCTGAGTCTTCTCCTGAGACAACTTCAAATTGTCCATCACATGACTCCAAATCCGGTGCAGTCTATCCACCACAGAATCCACTCCAGGACAATCCGAAGACTCCACCTGACCAGACGAAAAACGAGGGTGAAACCCTGAATTGCAAAAGAAAGGAGAAACCAGAGTAGCAGAACTGGCCCGATTATTGAGGGCAAACTCTGCCAACGGCAAAAAGGCGACCCAATCATCCTGATCAGCAGACACAAAACACCTCAAATACGTCTCCAAGGTCTGATTAGTTCGCTCCGTCTGGCCATTAGTCTGAGGATGGAACGCAGATGAAAAAGACAAATCAATGCCCATCCTGGCACAGAACGCTCGCCAGAACCTAGACACAAATTGAGATCCTCTGTCAGACACGATGTTTTCCGGGATACCATGTAAGCGAACCACATTCTGAAAAAATAAAGGAACCAACTCCGATGAAGAAGGCAATTTGGGCAAGGGTACCAAATGAACCATCTTAGAAAAACGGTCACACACCACCCAAATGACGGACATTTTCTGAGAAACCGGGAGATCCGAGATAAAGTCCATAGAGATGTGCGTCCACGGCCTCTTCGGAATAGGCAAGGACAACAACAATCCACTAGCCCGAGAACAGCAAGGCTTGGCCCGAGCACAAACATCACAAGACTGTACAAAGGTACGCACATCCCGAGACAGGGAAGGCCACCAGAAGGACCTGGCCACCAAATCTCTGGTACCAAAAATTCCAGGGTGGCCCGCCAACACAGAAGAATGAACCTCCGAGATGACTCTACTGGTCCACTCATCTGGAACAAACAATCTCCCAGACGGACAACGATCAGGCCTATCAGTCTGAAACTCCTGCAAAGCACGTCGCAAGTCTGGGGAGACAGCAGACAAAATCACTCCATCCTTAAGGATACCCGTAGGCTCAGAATCACCAGAGGAGTCAGGCTCAAAACTCCTAGAAAGAGCATCTGCCTTCACATTTTTCGAGCCCGGCAAGTATGAAACCACAAAATTAAACAGAGAGAAAAACAATGACCAGCGCGCCTGTCTAGGATTCAGACGCCTGGCGGACTCAAGGTAAATCAGATTCTTGTGATCAGTCAAGACCACCACCTGATGTCTAGCACCCTCAAGCCAATGACGCCACTCCTCAAATGCCCACTTCATAGCCAAGAGCTCCCGATTACCGACATCATAATTTCGCTCGGTGGGCGAAAACTTTCGAGAGAAGAATGCACATGGTCTCATCACTGAGCAATCGGGACCTTTCTGCGACAAAACCGCCCCTGCTCCAATCTCGGAAGCATCAACCTCAACCTGAAAAGGGAGCGAAACATCAGGCTGACGCAACACAGGGGCAGAAGAAAAGCGGCGCTTAAGCTCCCGAAAGGCCTCCACAGCCGCAGAGGACCAATTGGCAACATCAGCACCCTTCTTAGTCAAATCAGTCAGAGGTCTAACCACACTTGAAAACCCAGTTATAAATCGACGATAGAAATTAGCAAAGCCCAAGAACTTCTGAAGACTCTTCAGGGAAGTAGGCTGCGTCCAATCACAAATAGCCCGAACCTTGACAGGATCCATCTCAACAGAAGAAGGGGAAAAAATATACCCCAAAAAGGAGATCTTCTGAACCCCAAAAATGCACTTTGAACCCTTTACAAACAAAGAATTGGACCGCAAAACCTGAAAAACCTTCCTAACCTGTTGAACATGCGACTCCCAGTCATCCGAAAAAATCAAAATATCATCCAAATACACAATCATAAATTTATCCAGGTATTTACGGAAAATATCGTGCATAAAGGACTGAAAGACTGAAGGAGCATTAGAAAGACCAAAAGGCATTACCAAATACTCAAAATGGCCCTCGGGCGTATTAAATGCAGTTTTCCACTCATCTCCCTGCTTGATCCGCACCAAATTATACGCACCCCGAAGATCAACCTTAGAGAACCACTTTGCCCCTTTAATACGAGCAAATAAATCAGTCAGTAGTGGCAAAGGATACTGGTATTTGACTGTAATCTTATTCAACAGGCGATAATCAATGCAGGGCCTCAGGGAGCCATCTTTTTTACCCACGAAAAAAAAACCTGCTCCTAAAGGGGATGAGGATGGACGGATATGTCCCTTTTCCAAGGACTCCTTAATATACTCTCGCATAGCAGCATGCTCAGGCACAGATAGATTGAACAAACGACCCTTGGGAAACTTGCTGCCAGGAATCAAGTCTATAGCACAATCGCAATCCCGGTGAGGGGGGAGAGAACTAAGTTTAGGCTCCTCAAAAACATCACCATAATCAGACAAAAATGCCGGAATTTCAGAGGGAGTAGATGAAGCAATGGAAACCAAAGGTACTTCCCCATGAGCCCCCTGACATCCCCAGCTTAACACAGACATTGTTTTCCAGTCGAGGACTGGATTATGAGTTTGCAACCATGACAATCCAAGCACTAAGACATCATGCAAGTTATGCAACACAAGGAAGCGAATCACCTCCCGATGGTCAGGAGTCATACACATAGTCACTTGTGTCCAGTATTGTGGTTTATTCCTAGCCAAAGGTGTGGAGTCGATACCCTTCAGAGGGATAGGAACTTCCAAAGGCTCTAGGCTAAACCCACAACGTCTGGCAAAGGACCAATCCATAAGACTCAAGGAAGCGCCAGAATCCACATAGGCATCCACAGTAATAGTTGATAATGAACAGATCAAAGTTACAGACAAAATAAACTTAGACTGTAAGGTGCCAATTGCAAAAGACTTATCAACCTTTTTTGTGCGTTTAGAGCATGCTGATATAACATGAGCAGAATCACCACAGTAGAAGCAAACGCCGATCAATCTGAATAGCCATAGTCATGGATTCATTCAGACCTGTGGGCGTAGGAAACCCCACCATGACATCTTTAACGGCGTCAGAGAGACCTTCTCTGACATTCGCCGCCAGGGCGCACTCATTCCACTGAGTAAGCACAGACCATTTTCGAAATTTTTGACAATATACTTCAGCTTCATCATGCCCTTGAGAGAGGGCTAGCAACGCCTTTTCAGCCTGAATCTCCAAATTAGGTTCCTCATAGAGCAACCCCAGTGCCAGAAAAAACGCATCCACACTGAGCAACGCAGGATCCCCTGGTGCCAATGCAAATGCCCAATTCTGGGGGTCACCCCGCAACAAGGACATAACAATTTTAACCTGCTGAGCGGGGTCTCCAGCGGAACGAGATCTCAGAGAAAGATACAATTTACAATTGTGCTTAAAATTCAAAAAGCGAGATCTATCTCCAGAAAAGAACTCAGGTATAGGGATCTTGGGTTCAGACATAGGAGCATGTATCACATAGTCTTGGATATTGTGAACCTTAGAGGCAAGAGTATTAAGATTAGAAGCTAAACTCTGGATATCCATTTCTCAACAGCAGAGATCTGAGCCATTCAGGGGTTAAGAGGAGAGAAAAAAAAAAAAAACAGCAGATTGCAATTATGGCTAGACAGAACCTCTGAGTAAAAAAAAAAAAAAAAAAAAAAAGAGTCAGAAACTTCTTTTTTCTCACCTTCTTTAGCCAATACCTTTAATACATTATGGCCGGCAATACTGTCATGATTCCCAATGGCAGGGACATGGGCAAAAACGGACCAGCTCTAGGAAGATGGTATCTCAGGTAACCGCGATGCTGAACCTAACACGCAAATAAAAGTAGCCAGGGGGTGTGCCTACGTTGTATCCCTAGACACCTCGCGCCAGCCGGAGAGCTAACTACCCCTATAAGAGGAATACACAGACCTGGCTTGCCTCCAGGGAAACCCCAAAAGTTATAGTAGCCCCCCACATGTAATAACGGTTAGGTAAGAGGAAAACACAAACGCAGTATGAATATAGATTCAGCAAAGTGAGGCCCTCTGACTAGATAGATGAAAATACAAAAGAGGACTTCGCGGTTACCTCAAAACCCTAAGCAGCCATCCTGAAACTACCTTAACTCCGTTATCAACTCATGACACCGGAGTAGTAATTTCAGATCACTAGAGCTTCCAGCAGCACGAGAAATATAAATGCATGCTGGACAAAACAAACACAAAAAGCCAAAGATTTCAACTTAGCTGAATTGCAGACTTGGAGCAGGTAGCAAGCAACAGAGATGCTCTGGTAACATTGATTGCCGGCACTAGAGTGACTGAGAAGCCAGACTAAATAGGAAACTCCCAATTTCCTGATGAAAACAGGTGCACTGGAAACACAAGACCAAAGTCAACCAGTACCACCAGTAGCCACCAGAGGGAGCCAAAAACAGAATTCACAACAGCTGGGCCAGTACTTAGGCTCTTATATCCTGTCCTTAATATTTCAGTTATAGTTTTGCTCTTCTATCAATCTTTATGTAGCGGACGACCCCTTTTGTGATAATCATCTATGACTTTCCAGAGTCCCAACCAATACATCACTTACTTCATCAGAAGGAAGAACAACCTGGATCAGACCGTGAGAATCTCTGAGCACGAGAAATAGATCATGTCTGCAAAAGAAATACAGAACACCTATCAATAACGGGACGGAGCGGTCACTAAACATTATTAGTGCATGAGATGGACGGATACACCAATTTTTAGGTATTTTACAGAAAGAAAAATGCTAAGATGCAATGGTTTCCATAAAGTGTTTGTGGCTTGCTACCAAGAGGACCATTTTACATTTGCTATGTGCATGGAAAACCCGGCATGTCTGGGATTTTGACAACGGATGTGCCTCACATATGGTAAGCTGGGTGCTACCACGTGACCGCACTGTGATGTCGCAGTATAATCCGTGGTTAGCTCCTTAGTCACCTAAATGCCCAATACTAACGATATCAGAGTCTCGTTATTTAATGACTTGGATGTCTTCAGAGAGATTTAGCAGAACTGAAACTCTGGAAAAAAAGCAAAAACTATAACCAAAATAACTATTAAAAACCTAAAATACTCCGCTGTCTCACCTCTGATACTGGAGCCATCCGCACAACGTCACCTCCTGCCCCACATGAGCCGGGCGCAGCTCACCGCACGTGTGAGATCGGAAGGCGAAGCTGCTGAAATCTGATAGAAATAGTAAAGAAGGTAATAAATATATATACACATATATAATACACAGTCCGTGTATTATCACATGTCCATTACCGGAGGTCCTGGGGGGCTGGTGACTTGTGGGGATACTCCCAGCATTGCTCCGATGCGTTACACACAATGTTCTCATCCCCGGTCGTCTCCGTAAGAAGCTGCAGCTCAAAAACAGTTTCACACCGGTACGAAGAGCCATTATCTGCCCTATAAAACAATGGAACGAGTCCTGGATCCTACAAAGGAAGAAGGATGGCGCAGATACGAGGAAGACGTCCCATCAAGGACTGACAGGAGAGAGCATGGACGAGCAGCCTGAGCTTAATGGTGAGAGGTCCGTGTACAATACACTGCAATTATAGAATATTATAATAATATATTATATTTATACATACACACACAGTGCTGAGCAAAACTTTTAGGCAGGTGTGTAAAAATTGCTCCACAATAAAAATCTTTAGAAAATAGAAGTGTTACTAGATTATTTTTATCAGTGAACAAAATAGAAAGTGAACAAAATAGAACAATCCCATCAATTTTGGTGTCACCGCCCTTTGTCTTCATCACTTCTTCCAGTTACTGCACACAGGTTTTATAAGAACTCGGCAGGAAGGTTGTTCCAAACATCTCGGAGAACCGACCACAGACACCAAATATTGATGGGATTTACATTTCTCTTTTGTTCATTCACTTTTTATATTTTGTTCATCAATAAACTATTATCATTTCTGTTTTCCAAAGTATTTTTACTTCGCAGCATGCCTAAAACTTTCTGTACAGAGATATAGATATATATATACATATCTATCTATCTATCTAGCTGCCCCTTCTCCAGAATGTAAATGTATATATATATAGCCGCCCCTTCTCCAGTGTATATATATATATATATATACTGGAGAAGGGGCGGCTATATATATATATATATATATAGCCGCCCCTTCTCCAGTATATATATATATATATATATATATATATATATATATATATATATATATATATATATATATATAGCTGCCCCTTCTCCAGTATATATATATATGTACATATAGCTGCCCCTTCTCCAGAATGTAAATATATACATATATCTATCTCTGCCCCTTGTCCAGGATGTAGCTAAGATCTCCAGAATATAAAACTTCCCATACTCCTCACTGCCGCCTGCATAACTGAACTAATATTATAATATTTAAATCAAACGGTGAACAGTGGAATGAGGTGAAATCAGAAGTGCAGAATCACAGTGTTTCAATTACTTCACCTCCCCAAAAATGTAATAATAAAAAATAAAAATAATAAAAAAAGGATTCGAAAATTGTAGAACCCCAAAGTGGTAGCCATAAGAACGACAGCCCGGACCCCGAAAAATAAGAACTGAAACAAATATTAACTGAAAAGCAAATAAGAAAGAAGTTATAGCTTTTGTAAGGCAAGACGTTTTCGGCAATGTCCAGGATGAGGACATGGTGGTCTCTGCTAGTAACAGCGCCCCTCTGTGCACTGGCTGTACCTGGTATTGCAGGGGAGTGAACAGAACCGAGCTGCAGTGCTGCACACAACCTGTGGTCGGGGGGGGTATATTTTAGATGTAGCAGACCGAGCGGCGTCTTCCCGCACTGACCTGTCACATGCCGCCGCCGCCACCGCCGCCGGGCGAGTGGATGATGTCCTTGTGAAACCAACCCTGACCCAGGCGCAATCAAACCTGCTAGAGCTCGAGCAGTCACGTGCCCCATTAGAACCAAACACATTTCAGTCAGGGCGTTCGCAGAGGCCAAAGGTTCTTCGATTTCGTCGTTTGGAGTTGGTTTGCGTTCCAAGCCTCGTGCGTGTTCGCTTCGGGCTGCGATAATTTCCGGGGGAAATTTTGAAAAAGTGTAACCGCCAAAATGGAGGCTGAGGACTGCACAGCGCCCGGTGCACAGTGAGCGGCGGCGGCAGAGGTGGTGGTGAGGAGAGCCGGGGCCTCCTCCTCCTCCCGTACTGGCGTAAGGGCCTCATTTACTACACGTGTCCTGTACGGAGCTCTGGAGGAGTGAAGGCGACACTGTGTCTTTCCCAGAGAGGTCGCTGCAAATGCAACTGCTAAAAATATTTAAAAAAAATACTAAAAAAACGTTTTTCCCATTATTTTTTGCAGATTTGCATCTCTTGCATTTACATTGGCCTCTTTGGTTCTGCCACTATATAAACTAATGCAGATGAAGATGGATGTTTTGCCTGTGGCAACTGATGAGAACACCTTACGCTTATTTGTTTCTTAAAGGAGTCATCCTCGACTTAAAGGGGCTGTCCAGACAAAACAAGTCATCGCCGATCCACAGGGGACTCGCGCTAATCTGCAAAACTGGCAACTTTTATCCTCATTTCACAATGGATCAGCGCAGTGCAGAAGCTCGCCTATCCATTCTCTAGGGGGCTGCACTTGTTTGTTTTTTTTATTGACTGTCCCCCTAGATAATGAATGGAGGTATAGGGGGGGCATCTGCATTGCTGGATGACAGTTGCCGATTAGCGCGAGTCCCCCTGTGGATGGGCGATAACTTGTTTTCCCTAGTCAGACACTGTAAGTCCAGGATAACTCCCCGATCTGAGCAGGTCTCGGCTGTCGGACCGCTGCCAAATCAGTAAGTTCTCACCTCTCCTCTGGAAGGGTTAAACCTTGTTTTCATCGGAGAGCCCCTTTATAAAATGTGAGTTGATAAAGACAACACTGACCTGTTCCATGCCCTGCAGTGTAACCCTCCAGGCTTCCTTTCCTGGGTCTTGTGTTTATTTACCTGCTTGGTGATGTGACTTATGTGAGCGCTGCAGCCAATCAGTGGCTTAAAGGGGTAATCCGGTGTTACATCTGCATCAGAGGTGAGCGTTGCCGATACATTAAGACCCTACGGCATCCACGATCGATGGATATCGTACACCTGTAATGAACAGGACAATTGTGCTGGTGTTTGCGGAGTCTTAAAGTCATCGGTACTGCTGCACGGCGTCCGATAACCCCTTTAAGCGGTAATGCAGGTATATAAGGAATGAGTCCCCTTAGGTGAGTGACTACAGTCACTTTAAAAGGTTATTCCCATTATTGAAAGCTATCTCCTACATTAGTTGGGGTCCAAACTCCGGTTCTGAAATCCTCCATCGGAACGGAGTGGTGTCTGTGTGTGCACTTGTGTATCGCTCTGTCATATGTGGTCACCACTCCATCCTGGTTTTGGAGTTTGTGGGGTCCTAGCGGCCAGACCCCCACTGATTGGACAGTTATCACCTGTCACATGGATAGGTCATTACTTTTAAGGTTGGGGGGAACCTTCTAAGCACAATTTACAGTCTGATCACACTGAGCTGCATTACAAATGTGTCACTCGATGAAATAGTGTCGGGTACTTCACTACGATTTTCTGAAAACTGCACTTTTACACCCTTAGGATATTATCATTTCAGTCTTTGCATTCTTTATCCAAGTTCTTCGGACTCTCCACACAATTGACTTCTATACGTCCATCAAAAACTGCTCCATCATTATTAGACTTGCACACTCTGATGCATCTAATCTGATGACTCGATCCCCTTCGCCATCAGTGTGTTATATACAATAAGTGGTGTTTTTTTTTTTAGGATATGCAAACTCCTACAAACGGGGTGTCTACCCCCGAAAGTAGGTCATCGTCACAGAGGAGCAGCCATTTTCACAGCTCCAGGTACCCTCCCGGAAGTTTAGCCTCTACACGTCGACGCTCTGCCCTTCGAAGTTTGTCTAAAAGAAAAATCCCACAGAGCACGCCCTTAGAGGTACTCTTATTTTTTTTACTCATTATACAGTAGTGACTTATACCTCAAGCATAGGACAAGCTCCAATACCATCATATGGAATCCATTACCGAGCTATATAGGTAGTACGATCTCTCCAGGAAGGATATGGATCCATAATAAGGCCGAGTCGTATTGCACAGTGCAATCTGAACGATGCCGATCCCATTTCTTGGCCTAGAACGGTCTTTAGAATGGTGCCATATGTTGCGCCGCCCTATACTATCATTTCTAATGGCCAAGCAAGCGGACTGCCCAATTTACAGATCTACCTAGAGCTGATGTGTAAATTATTTGCAATTTCAGGAGACACTTGACCCGGCAAAGGCTGCTTTACTCACCCAAAAACAATGGAGTCTGTACAGCGTGACCCCAATGTATAAGTTCTCATACACCCGACTGAAGGAGTATTCCAGGCATCTGTCTGCTTACATAGCTGCCGAGAAACAGAAGGGTCTCGCCATTGACTTAGGCTCGGATCTGAACCTAAAGGCCACGTTTTCCTCTTTACCTGGACTCAAGGGAAAGGACAGCGATCCACTTGCATTACTTATACAGGTGAGATTGTAGCTAACGTGAAAGGGCTGTCTGGCACAGATCACTTCTGCAGCAGGGGATGAGCGGGGTCGATGGCGTCACATCTACATGCACCTCCTGGGACACGTGCACGATCAGCAGGTAAGGTTCACATCTTATTCTAATGAATAGGACAATTCTGCATGTGTCCCGGCGAGTGCAAGTAGACCCGACATAGTCGACCACGCTCATCTCCTGATACAGAAGCGATCTGTTCTGGACGACCCTGTTATTTGCCAATATTGCATGGAGACCAAAAATACAAACTGGCTCCGCACTGCATACATTCACACATCCATGTGTCGCACATCCATCCTTCCATACATTCACACATCAATATGTCACACACCCATCCTTCCATCCATTCACACGTCCATGTGTCGCACATCCTTCCATACATTCACACGTCCATGTGTCGCACACCCATCCTTCCATACATTCGCACGTCCATCCATCCATACATTCAGACGTCCATGTGTCGCACGTCCATCCTTCCATACATTCGCACGTCCATCCATTCAGACGTCCATGTGTCGCACGTCCATCCTTCCATACATTCGCACGTCCGTTCTTCCATACATTTGCACATCCATGTGTTGCTCTACCTGATGCATGAACCGGCGGTTGGTCTAATGACCTGAAATATACAGTTCATAGTGCTCTGACCGTGACAGACGTGTCGGCCCACATATCGTACAGATCTCATTCTCAGCCCTCTGTGAAGAACACAAGGCATATCCGATGTATCATTTTAATCAGTGCCACTATTTTGTAGCATTTTTATTCCGATTTGTATCCACCTAACGTAAACCACGAAGGTTTCTTTTGAGTGACAGCAGCAAGCAAAGATTTTGAAAACTGCATAAAAATCCTGATGCTTAAAGCTTATTAGAAATATTCATACCTTTTCATTGTACGTAGTATAATTATTATTTATTGTTTACTGAGACTGAAAATTCAATGCCATTACAGATGCATACTACGTGTCTTGTGCTTCTCACCACCCTCATTGCTAGTCATTTATGTCATACATAGTGCTTGTTAAAGGGGATATTCCATTCCCATAAAACAATGGAATATTGCAAATATATCACTTTGGTGTAGGTACCCCACACCATCTTGAGAAAAATCTGTTTTTGATTCATTTGGGTCCAAATTCTTGGAGTATCACCAATCTTTTGAACCATGTGGCTGCAGTTTAGATTAGTGTCCCTTTCTGGTTTACCTTGCACGTGGGCTCTCTGATGATCCACTGCATCACAGCTCCGGTGGTCCAGGGTGCAGGGGAAATCAGTTAAAGGGTTGAAAGCAGCTGACGTTGTGCAGCACATGTCTGCTGGGACTCATGCGTGACACCTGCAAGTGGTGTATATGTCCCAGGATATATGTGCAGACGCAATGTTATCACCAAAATTAGAGCCGTTCAACACAATCACAGTATGAATGGTGTCATTCATGGCAGCATTCATAAGGATAAATGTTCCATTGCGGTTTTACACTTGGCAGTTGTCCTCAATACTTAAGATGTTTACTTACAAATAAATGACATGATTATCTAAAAGTCAGAATAGCCAATATCATTGCAATTACCATGCCCATAGGATAGTCGACACCTTAGTATAATCCAATTTCTGAAAACAAATCTATACACTCATCCTGTCCGACTGAGGGTTTCGCCCTTGCTGCTTCTCCAGGGGGCAACTTTGATTTGACGCTATGTTCTCTTCAATGCCCTAACCCCATTACCTCCCTCTCCAAAATTACTGAAGGGGAGCTTGCTCATCTCTCCAAATCACACCTCACCACGTGTGCACTTGACCCCATCCCACCAATCCCATCCCTAACCCATTTCTTCAACCTATCACTAACTTCTGGTACCTTCCCCTCTGCTTTCAAACATGCCACAATCACACCTATCCTCAAAAAGCCATCCCTTGACCCAAGCGCTATGTCCAGCTATCGACCCATATCTTTGCTCCCATTTGCTTCCAAACTCCTTGAGCAACACATCCACACTCAACCCTCCTCTCACTTTGCATCTAACTCTCTCTTCAAGAAATCTGGCTTCTGTCCCCACTATTCCACTGAGACTGCCCTGACCAAAATTACTAATGACTTACAGCCAAAGCTAAGGGACAATTCTCTATACTCCTCCTTCTAGACCTGTCCTCTGCCTTCGACACAGATGACCACTGCCTCCTACTACAGATCCTCTCTTCCTTTGGTGTCAGAGACCTCGCCCTATCCTGGATCTCATACCTCACCAACCGCACATTTAGAGTTTCATACTCCCATACCACCTCTTCATCTTGCCCCCTCTCTGTTGGAGTCCCTGAAGGCTCTCTTAGGGCCCTTACTCTTCTCAATCTATACACTTGGCCTAGGACAACGCATAAGGTCCTATGGTTTCCAGTACCATCTATATGCCGATGACACTCAGATCTACCTCTCTGGCCCAGATGTCACCTCTCTGCTCTACAGAATCCCAGAGTGTCTATCAGCCATATCCTCCTTTTCTCCTCTCGCTTCCTCAAGCTCAATATGGACAAATCTGAACTAATTATCTTTCCTCCATCTCGCATATCTTCCCTATCTGATCAATGAAATCACACTTTCCCCTGTCCCCAAAATCCGTTGCCTCGGAGTAACCCTTGCTTCGGCCCTGTCCTTCAAACCGCACATCCAAGCTCTCGCCACCTCCTGTCGCCTCCACCTCAAAAATATTTCCAGAATCTGTTCTTTATTCAGTCGCCGTGACAGCACTACGAGAGAGGGGATCCGCCCTTCAGGGACAGGAAACCTACAGACATAAAAGGGCGGTACCTCTCTCCCGCATCAGTTGGTTTCCTGTCCCTGACAGGGGAACCTCTTCAGGCAGGCCCTAAGAAGAAGGTCGAAGAAAAAGAAAGTATCCCACTGCTGACAGACCGATGCAGGTAGCGGAGGTTCCCTACCTCGGCCTGGTCCGGTTGCTGGAAGCACCACACCGCAGGGGAACTGTCTGGTGTCGGTGATAGCAGGAGGAAGCAGCCTGAGGTTTAAAAGGGCTGGTTTCCGATGTGGTCCATCGTCGCGCGTACCGGGTGAGTATGGGGCTCTCCTCGGGGACCGCGCCTGCTGGGGCCTTTGGGATCTGTCCGCTGCTTGCTGGGGGCGTGCGCGTCGGTCTGGGCAGTGCTGGCGTCCTCGGTCGCGTGTCGGCTTGCAAAGCCGCAGTCGCAACCGGAAGGGGCGTGTCCGGATAATGCAACTGGGCAGCGCGGCCTGATGATGCGGCGGAGCATGCGCAGAAAGCGCCGTTACTGCCGATGGCGGCACTCCGACATCCGAACGGGGCTTGGACCCAGGGGGGCGGGGGTCTCACTGGCCGGCGGCAGAGGCGTGGCCCTGAAGGGGGAGAACACGTCCCTTCAGTTAATGGTACCGGGCAGGCCACCTGGAGTTCCTGCTAACCCCCATCCGGGGGCGGTACCGTGGGGGTATTTAAAGTATTGGAGGAAGCTGCAAAGTGCTCCGAACCCATTCTCAGAATGGAATCGTCAGAGGGAGCAACGCAGCTGGACAAGCAGCAGCAACAGCAGCTTCAGGATTCGGAAGAGTCTCAGGTGATCTCCCAGCGGCGTTCTAGTGGCGGTAGTCACGCTGGTGGAGCTAAGGAGACTCAAAAGTCAAAATCAAGCAAGTCCTCAAGCCGTAAAGAATCACCAGCTAGGAAGGACCCCCCAACTACGGTACCACTCACTGCAGGGCTGGGTAAGTGATCTACGTGGAAGTTCACTTACTGATTGTTATTCCTCCTTATATTCCCTCTCTCCTTACTAGGGGAGAAAATGGCTTACCAAGGCCAAACATAGGGAGTGTGCCGAGTGTGGGGAACCACTCCCAGATGGTCATACAAGGAGATTATGTAGATCCTGCATACAACACTTAATTGAGGAAGAGGCCCCTGACCTTACCTCTTTGCTAAGAGAGATGGTTAGACAAGAAGTCAGAGGTTCTATAAAATCCAGGTCTCAGAAAACGGATGCCAAAAAGAGGAAGGAAGTTACATCCCCTATCTCAGATATAGGTTCGGACTCGGGTGAACTGAGTTCAGATTCCCTCCCATCATCCCCCTCATCGGGGGACATAGAATCCGGCCAGGCCTGTCTATCACTCGATAGGGTTAACCACTTAGTTAAAGCAGTCAACAACACAATGGGGATTGAGGAGACCCAGTCAGAATGCTCCATTCAAGACATAATGTTATAGATCGGAAATCCCGAAGGTCTTTTCCAGTAGTGGATAAGATAAAGACACTGATTACAAGGGAGTGGAAAAAACCCGAAAGGAAGGGTTCACTTCCACAAGCGTTCAAAAGAAGGTATCCGTTTGAGGAGGAGCCTTCATCCTCATGGGACAAGGCCCCGAAGCTAGATGCAGCAGTGGCCAAGGCGTGCAAAAAAAAAACTCTCTTCCATTCGAAGATTTGGTAAATTTAAAGGACCCACTAGATAGAAAAGCCGACGTCTTAAGGGTGCTTGGGAAACATCAGCAGGTTCCCTGAGGCCGGCAAATGCAGCCACTTGCACAGCTCGGTCGTTAATGGTGTGGCTGGGTCACCTAGAGGATCAACTCAAAAATAAAGTTTCCAGAAATGAGATTTTGTCTTCCATACCTATAATTCAGGATGCAGCAGCATTTCTTTCAGATGCGTTGGTGGATTCTGTTAAATTGGCTGCCAGATCCTCGGCCCTATCCAACGCAGCCCGTAGAGCGCTGTGGATTAAATGTTGGCCAGGAGATTTACAGGTCAGATCAAAACTGTGTAGCATTCCCTGTGAAGGAGCTAATTTGTTTGGAACAGTTCTGGATGAACTATTAGAAAAGGCGGGAGACAATAAAAAGCGATTTCCTTTCTTAAGAAGGCCCTTTTATAGACGGGAGTACAACAGAGGATGGTCTAACCGCAGAAGATCAAACAGAGATTCAAACAGAGAATCAACCAGACATGACAGCTACAGGAGAAGAGGTAGAGGATATATGTTTAATTCCTCTCGGGACTTTAAAAAGCCACAATGACTGGCGGACCAGGTGGGGGGGTAGACTTTTAGCCTGATGGATCATATCATATCATGGATCATGTCGTACCATCATCAACTTAAAAGGCCTGAATACATTTTTGCTGGTCCCATCCTTCAAAATGGAGTCTGTAAAGACGGCAATAAAGCTTCTGTTTAGCAATTGCTTCATGGTTGTCTTAGATCTAAAAGACGCCTATTATCATGTCCCAATACATGTAGATCATCAACGGTTTCTTAGGGTGGCGGTTTCACTTGCCGGCACAGTAGAACACTTTCAATATCAGGCACTTCCCTTTGGTGTTGCAGTTGCACCCCGTGTATTTACTAAAATCATGGTAGAGGTTATGGTGCACCTTCACGAACAGAACATATTAATAATTCCCTACCTAGATGATTTATTGATTGTGGGACATTCAGAATCACATTGTAAAGACCAATTGGGGAAGGTGATAACGGCGTTGCACAGATTAGGGTGGATCATTAATCTCAAAAAATCTCGTTTGCAGCCCTTAAAATCACAGGAATTTTGGGGTCTTGTCATAGACTCTAGTCAGCAGGAATGTAGCCTGCCGGATTCAAAAGTGGATAGTATTCAACGGCTGGCCACCAGAATGATTAGCAATCCATTAGTCTCCGTAAGAGGAGCGATGTCACTTCTGGGTTCACTTACATCTTGTATTCCGGCGGTTCTCTGGTCTCAGTATCACACCAGAACACTGCAGTAGGATGTCCTACATAATTCTCGGCGGCTAGGAGCTAATCTAGAAAGTAAATTTTCACTGTCTGTTGAAACTATTCATTCATTAAATTGGTGGACGCACATACCAAATCTTCGTAGAGGGGTTCCCTGGACAAATCATATAACACGGATAATAACTACTACTACTGATGCTAGCCCCAAGGGTTGGGGGCACACTTGGAAAATAATTGGGTCCAGGGACTGTGGTCCCAGTCTGAACAAAACTCATCCTCCAATCTAAAAGAATTGTTAGCGGGAGAGCGCGCGTTAAATAGTTTTCTTATACCCCTACAGGGTCGACACGTCGGGCTGTTTTCAGACAACCAGGTAACCGTAGCCTGGTTCATTAATGGAGGTTGTGGATCGTATTTTTCAGATGGTCGCGAATCACCCACTTTCTCTTACAGCTCTTCACATAAGGGGAAAGCTCAGTACCATGGCCGACTATCTAAGCCGCAACAAACTCAGACAAGGGGACTGGTCACTAAATCGGGCCATCTTCAATCAGATCGTGCTATGGGGATGTCCAGAAATAGATCTTTTTGCCAACCGAGGAAACAGAAAACTACACCAATTCTGTTCCTTAAATCCAAGGGACAACCCGTATGCAATGGACGCTCTTCTAATCTCTTGGCGCTTTAGTCTCGCTTATGCCTTTCCCCCTCTAAACCTAATTCCTATAGTTCTGAGGAAAATACGGGAAGACAGGGCCCGAGTAATCCTGATAGCCCCGTTCTGGCCCAGGAGGTCGTGGTTTCCTTGGCTGAGGAAGATGTCTATTACCCAACCATGGATTCTTCCAGAATTACCAGATCTCCTCTCCCAGGGCCCAGTTCTCCATCCACGAGTAGCCAATTTACACGTAGCAGTGTGGAATTTGAGAGGTCGCTACTAAGGGGGAAAGGGTTTTCTCGAGATCTTGTAAATACACTTCTAAAGAGTAGGAAAACCTCCACGACAAACATTTGTCAGGGTTTGGAAAAAAATTCTATCAAGTTCAGGAGCGCAGATTGACCAGAAACCTTGTATTAATCAAATTTTAGAATTTTTACAAAGGGGCCTAGAAATGGGTTTAGCCACAAGCACTCGGAGTTCAAGTGTCCGGCTCTGGGGGCGCTATACAATTCTAACTTAGCCAGCAATCACTGGATATCCAGGTTCTTTAAAGCGGTTACTAGATCCAGACCAGTCATTAAACAAAAAATAGTTCCATGGGACCTAAATCTTGTACTCTTCAGCTTTAACGCAAGCCCCATTCGAGCCTATTGATACTATCCCAATAAAAATTCGGTCGGTTAAAACAGCCCTTTTAGTTGCACTCACGTCCGCAAGAAGGGTTAGTGATCTACAAGCATTATCTAGACAACCGCCATACATGCAGTTTAGGGAGGATAGAGTTATTATGAAACCTGATCCCCTTTATCTTCCAAAAGTTGCTTCAAAATTTCATAGGTTACAAGAGGTGGTCCTACCTTCGTTTTGTTCTAATCCTAGGAATATAGATTTCATTCTTTAGATGTAAGAAGATGCCTTCTTAAATATAGTTCAGTTACAGATACCTGGAAAAAAAGAGAACTCCTTATTTATATCTTACCAGGGAGTTAGAAAGGGTCTTAGAGTATCTAAAAACACACTAGCCAGATGGATCAGGGAGGCGATCTCTCTCGCTTATACAGCAGGTGGCATGGAGATCCCGGAAGGTATAAAGGCTCACTCCACTCGAGCCGTGGCAACATCCTGGACGGAGAGATCAGAGGTGTCGATTGAAGACATTTGTAAGGCGGCCACATGGTCTTCTCCATCTACCTTTCTTAAACCCTATAGATTGGATCTGGGTGGCTCCTCCGACCTCACGTTTGGGAGAAGGGTGCTTGAAGCAGTCGTCCCTCCCTAAATCTTTCTTACTTCTCTGAAAGTCTCTCGTAGTGCTGTCATGGCGACTGAATATATACGCAAGCTACTTACCGGTAGCGGTGTTTTTTCAGGAGCCCATGACAGCACCCTTATATTCCCTACCCTATTCTTTCTCAGATGGCGCAACACTTTCGTTTTCCTTTAAATCTTGCGTTCACTCACATGGTGAATTGTACCATAGTTATGCTGTATCTGTGTTACTAGCCAAGGGGGTCCTCTCATGCTCTGGAACTAACTGATGCGGGAGAGAGGTACCGCCCTTTTATGTCTGTAGGTTTCCTGTCCCTGAAGGGCGGATCCCCTCTCTCGTAGTGCTGTCATGGGCTCCTGAAAAACACAGCTACCGGTAAGTAGCTTACGTATTTCCTCAACCCCCTCTCTACCAAAATGCTTGTGCATGCCCTAATCATCTCCCGCCTCGACTACTGCAACATCCTCCTCTGTGGCCTACCTTCTAACACTCTCGCACCTCTCCAGTCCGTCCTTATGTCTGCTGCCCGACTAATCTCTCTCCTCGCTACACTCCTGCTTCCCCTCTTTGCAAATCTCTTCACTGGCTCCCAATTTCCCAGCATATCCAGTTTAAACTTCGAACACTGACCTACAAAGCCATCCATAACCTTTCTCCTCCGTATATTTCCAAACTAATCTCTGAATATCTTCCCTCACGTAATCTCTGATCCTCCCAAGACCTCCTTCTCTCCTCCAGTCTTATTCGCTCCTCACCTAATCGCCTCCAAGACTTCTCCCGAATGTCCCCCATCCTCTGGTGGAATTCTGTGCCCCAACACGTCCGGTTATCCACCACGTTTGGATCCTTCAAAAGAAACGTGAAAACCCATCTCTTCAGGAAAGCCTACAGCCTGTAATGACCACACGGCCACCTCAACACCATCAGAGCTACTGCAACCCCCGACCTACTGTCTCCTTCCCCACCATCCTGTAGAATGTAAGCCCGCAAGGGCAGGGTCCTCGCCCCTCTGTATCAGTCTGTCATTGTTAGTTTGTATAGTGCGAGTGATATTTGTATTTTGATGTAACCCCGTCTCATGTACAGCACCATGGAATTAATGGTGCTATATAAATAAAAATAATAATTCAGTCTCAGTGGGAGTTTCAAAGGTCAGATTCTGTCATAAAGTGATTACATTCTCTGTATATGCTGAGTCTAATCTATTTAAAAAACTTAATTTTGCATGTTTAAGTACAAAGATTAAAAAAAAAACTGCTAAATATTATTGCATTCTTCTCTTTTCTTGTTCTCACCAAAGATTTCGTCTAAGCCACCACTCACCAGGGCAGGCGCACAGGACCGGATAGTGTGGACAGGTTGGTTTTGCGGGACGTACGCAGAAGATGATGTATTGGAGGGGATACCAGAGACATTTACGTGCCTGCCACTTTTCCTGTATAATGGCGCAGAGACCATCACCGCTCTAGTGGGGACCTGGTTCCAAATAAACTTTGACTGTTGCTTTGGTAAACTGCTGATCAATTCTCAGGACCTTGCGTGGTTTGCAGCTATGTGGACCGGGTGTGAAGTGCACGGGCGCATGAGGAACACAGAGCTCATTTTTTCTTTGCCAGTTGAGCCTCACTTGACTATTACTTACGGCATCAAAACGGAGGACTTGAAAACCTTATGGAACGATATTCACAAATCACAAGACGAGGTCACACTGGAGGAGGTGGAACATTTATTCCAATGTCTCTGTTCACATTTCTTCAGACACTTTAAAATTCACTTAACAGTCACCCATCTTGTCAAGGTGACGGCATCTGTGGCATCAGCACATCGAGAAGGAAAAGTGAAGGTGAGTGGTTCCCATTTCTTGTGTATATTCTAATTGTCTCTTCAGAGAGGAAGAGGACTAGAACTCTAGTGCCACCTATTGGAAGTAGCAATCCTAACAGTCAATGTCGACCCTTTAACGAGCCTTGTCACATGACTTAGGATAATAGCCAAAGCAGAATCTCAATATTCTAAAACACGATGTAAAAGAAAGGAAGCACTGGTATCCCGGACTGGCAAACTACGTGGACACGATTCACAATTACAGCTCATGTGAATTATGTCTTCAGAGAGGAAGAGGACTAGAACTCTAGCGCCACCTATAGGAAGTAGCAATCCTAAAAGTCAATGTTGACCCTTTAACGAGCCTTGTCACATGACGTAGGATAAAAGCCAAACCAGAATCTCAATTTGCAGACATTGTGTTTTGGGGTACTGCTCGTATGTCATACATTTGTTATACAAGGATGTTGACAAAAATTTTGGGATGCAGATTTTGCCATTTACCTTTCATAAAGTGAAATCTGCAACCAAAAATCTAGGACAGGCACACAGCATGTTGTAACTTTTTTAATTATTTTTTTGTTCTAGGTGGATGCTAAATATTATATAATACTTACATATTATATCGATGTGTTCATCACACACATATAAATTATTTATAACATATATTTATGTGTGTGTGATGAACCCACACCTCGCTTCGCGTCACTATTACGTCAGAGGGATCACGCAGTGTACTGGCTACGCACTTGCACTAACGTGATGTTCAGCACCCTGTGGGGACATATAAGGTCAGCTTGGCACAGATTTTACACAGACACCCCCTATCCACACCGGTCCAGGGAGGCACGGGGAATGAGAAAAAGTGACCCATGCAGCCACTGATGTGGCACCACACTCGCTCACAACCCTGACAGGCCCCTTTCACTGCCACCACCTTGTTAGATATAATCCAGGCATGTTTATGGGATATGGGTCCAGAAACCAGCCCCAGTAGCATGTGAAGTCAAAACTTAGAACATTAACTTCCAATTAGTCGATCGTGATAAGAGCAGCCCAAGGTTAAATTACATATTTAATCACCGTAACTCTACAGTAAACTATACGCTATATATTCAATAGTTATACATATACAATGGTCGGATATGCAAATTACAGGTGAAGAACAAAAGATATTAGCTGATGAATCATGTCAATTACTGGTTTGATGGTCGACCATGTGTGCTGTGCTGCATGGGGCTGCCAGCTGGTTCCAGTTCCTTACAGCACGTTACTCTACGTGACTACCCCCTTTAGAAGTGAACAGCAAACATGACAAAGAGAGCGAGCACATTGGCTTCTGCAAGCATTTAACTCCTTGGTCAGTCACTCCTTTCTGCCCCTGGGATGGGCCTTATCCTTCTCACCTGAGAGTTTGTAGCTACAACTCCCAAAACCTATGAAGGATCAAAACAGAAGGTCATAGGGTGGCAGTGCTCTCGCCATCGAACCAGCCGGTTCCCCGCTTGGAGGCCAAACACTGTTTCTCTACCTGGCTTCTTCTAGTTGTTCTGCATAGCTCCCCAACATGGGGTGCTCGAATGGCTCGAGAACCTGGAAGGTGCCCTACCTGTTCCCGAGATCTTGAAAATGTAACCGGTGTGTGGCTAGGACTTACGATAACTCTCTAGTCTCATTAAAGCTCCTTATGAAATCATACTTGACTAGAGGAAGTTTGAATGAATCAGTCACATGGTGTGGGCGCCACAGTTCGTCATCCTGTATGAGCTTGGATACTAGCTGATGTGGTTGGACAGCCTGCTGAGCCAGGTGTCCTGTTACAGCTACACATGCTGATGGAGGATTGTAAGCTACCATTAAATCTCCACATATTCTTCAAAAATATATATAGATAGATATATCTAGATATATACATAGATCTCCAAAAAGTAAAGAGAACACTATAATACCACATCCTAGATATCACTGAATGAAATATTCCAGTTGCAAATCTTTATTCATTACATAGTGGAATACGTTGAAAACAATAAAACATAAAAATGATCAAAGTAAATCTAAATTAATATCCCATGGAGGTCTGGATTTGGAATGATACTCAAAATCAAAGTGGAAAATCAAAAAAGCAGGTTGATCTGACTTGAGTGGAAATGCCTCAAGACAAGGATATGATGCTCAGTAGTGTGTGTAGCATCTTTTTATACACCTTTATTTATTTGAGTGGTGTATGTATCCGCACAGCCTAATAATATAAATAATATGTTGTAGTATTACTATTATTTTTGTTTTGCTATGTGGCAGCTGTGGTCAGAATCCAATCAGGTCATTATTTTTATTTTTTTTTTCTTAAAGTGTCGGCCATTAACTGTGTTGCGTCTGTGCTCGTGTGTTAATATGGTTGGTGCCGTTCTCTCAAATTTGACTTTTTCTGGAGGAAGAGCATCACACAAACTTATCTGTTAATTCCAGACTTCCTGCAACTTCTGGGCTATTAGACAACCTATTGAGCCCCGGTGTCTTATTATCACTTGTCTCCTTACACCCGGGTGTATAATAAGCAGTGGTTCGTTATGTGACCTATGTGGAGGCTGTAAATACTTTATATAAATAGATAAATACACAGATTAAAAAGAGCCATATTACTACATAGGTAATGAACTAAAGGAGCAGAAGAAGCCGCTCACATGAAGCCGTAGATCTGAGGATCACTATTTTATAATGCCATTAAATTTACAAGGTCCCATAGAAGTTTTATGTCCCTTTTTGGCATGAAAATATGTGGAAGACAATTGAAATGGATTTTTTTTTTTTTAAAGATGTTTTGTCACCATCTGCAGCTCTGACCGCTATGATCGAACCACTGCGGTCAATCTGTCACAGCGGGATTTGAGCCATCATGTCACGCGACCATTCCTGTGGCAATCCCACCGCCACCGTACATGACACATACCGATGGACTGCCATGGCAGCCAGGGGCTTAGCCAAGACCCTTCTCGATGAATGTCTAGTTGGATGACCATTTTGCAGAAAGAAGCACAATGGATCGGTTATTGATACTCGCATATCTGGGACTCGGGGTCTCTCACTATTTTTAGAAGGAGATCCGTTTTGTACAACTGACAAGGTAATCCGCATACGGCTGCAATAATTAATGGTCTGGAAAAAATGATCATGTGGATGACACCCACCTAGTTATACAAAGCGGTCACTCTAAGCGGTGAATGCCAGCAATAAAGGGCACAATGTAATGCACATCTTATAACCACAGGGCCGACACCACTTTTTCTTCCGATTCAAACTTTTTATTTATTTATTATAACTTGACCTTAAGTTTTCCTTTTATTAAAAAAAAAAAGTTTGTTTTTTGTACTTCTTTCAATCACACAATATAATTCTCTTTCTTTTTCTCCCTAGTTCCTCAGTAAGGATTTCCTTGTACGAGTGCTGGGATTTATCACCGAGCTGGCGATGAATAACATCCAGTATTAAACTGGCGGACTCTCAACAGAGACTTTATCCACAACATTCAGAGCGCTCCTCTTCCTCCTCCTCTTCCTCCTCCTCCTCCTCTTCTCTATGTTTTATGCGTATGAAGAACGGATCCTTGCAGTAGTTGCTGTGTCTTGTCACCACCTCCTGCCGTCTCTTAAAGGGGCTGTATAACCTGGACTACGACTTATTTATGGGAATTTCAGTTGCCTCCCGTAGCCAGCGGTTACACCCCAGTTTTATTAGTGTAGTCTGCAGTCCTGAGCAGACTGAAAAGCTCAAATATAATGGATCTAAAATGGGTAAAAAAAAGTGCTTGTAAAATAATTAAAACAAGCAACATTGTAATTTATATCTTATGAACAATCCTCTGTTCTCAAGAAAGGTGGGATTTTACATGTTATTATGGTTTCCTACACAAGGAGAGCAGCCCTTACAAGCTGTTTGCTTTAGATCTTGTAAGCGCTGCTCCGAAGCCAGTCAGATCGCTGGATCCACCTCAGTGCTCCTCCGATGCAAAGATGCCTCTATCTGTTTTGGAAAGCACTCAGTTTGTTCCGGCGGCTCAACCATGTCTCTCGTGTGAACCATCAATTTTCACAGAGCACCCTGGCAAGCAGAAGGCCATGAGGCTGGGGAGCAGTGCCCTCCTAAAGATTGAACAGGAGACTTTAAATTGGTAAAATGCATTTGACCTCTTATCATTGTTAATGTAAAAAAGTTGGTTAGAATCCAGATTAAAAAAATTTATTTTTACAAAAAAAAAGGCAATTTTTAAAATTTTCGTTAGAACCTGGCTTTACTTTGCCCCAGTTTTCATACATAAACCCCAAATCTGTTCAATATGTGTTACCGTTGTGATTACGACACTGGCCGTGGATCCATTGCTAATTGACAAAGCACTTTTAAGTTTGTGTTTTTTAAAACTATTGTCATTCATTCAATATTGTATGTATGTTATTGTCCGGTCTAGTAAATAAACTTTTTTTTTTGTAACTTACATTTCACCACCACTACTAAAAGTGCAGTATTTGCCGGTGTGTCCCAGCATCAATCCAAAGATGACATTGAAGAGGCTCCAGTCCTCACATGAGTGCAATGACCCCTTTAAGTGTCTGATCAGCAGGAGTGCCAAGACTAGCATATTAGCATATTGGTTTTTTATTTTGTTTATTTGCTAAGACAAAAGTTCTGGAGCAGACTGTCATTCAATCACCTCCTTTGTAAGGTACATAATAGCTGACTGACTGCTTCTTTTTAACTTCTCTGTTCTGTCCTGGGATAAAACATGTCATTAAACATGGGTTTCTTACAATAAACTTTGGCATATGGACATGTTTTGCAAGCTACGAGGGTCTGACTTTTGCATCAGTTGATGTGCTGGAGATCGTGTATTGAAGCTGCAGATATTCTCAGCTGAAGGGACATGAAGTTTTATGCACATTTATGCATCATGTTGCAACTATAATACACAGCAGATTTTCTGGCTGGGGAAGTCCGCCAGTTACACTCCACTTACCTTCTAAGGACACCAAAGAGACTCATGCTCAGCCTCCTCAGGTCCTGCACTGGGTATAAGGCAACGGTATCTGTTTTGTCTACCATATTCTATTAAAAAAAAAAAATCATTGTGTCGAATAGTTAGAAAAAAAATCTCTAATGGTAAATTAGATTCTACTACTTCAATACCTTTTAAACCAGGCACTACCCAATCCAATTGTGTCAGATATAATCCACAAGGAATTGAGGGCATGATGCCATTTTTTTTTTTCTAAAAACGGCCGAAAAAACGTGAAAAATCCTGAACGTGTGCACATAGCCTAAGGCTACTTTCACACATCAGGTTTTTTGCGTAAGGCACAATCTGGCGAATTTTCAAAAAAAACTGATCCCTTTTTTTTTTTTTTTTTTTCTCCACTGGATCAGTTTTTTTCCCATAGAGTTGCATTAGTGCCGGATTGTGCCTGATGTCCCAACGTTTCACCTGTTTTTTGCCGGATCCGTCCACAATTTCTTTTCCAGCGGATGGAGAAAAGTTTTCAGTCCGGCGGAAAGCGTATGAAACGCAAGAAGAAATTACACCGAATCCAGCCACCGGATCCAGTTTGTTCTCGCGCGCTCTCGCGCTCTCTCCTTTCCCCGGAACAGGAAGTCCATCCCCGGGTTAATTTAAGTTTAAAAAAAAAAAAAAACACGGATCCAGCTAAAAAAACTGATCCGTTGCATCAGGTTTTCCACTATTTGCAACGGATCCGCTTTTTCAACAATTAGCCAGATCCTGCCTTACGATGAAAACCTGATGTGTGAAAGTAGCCTAACCCTGGAGGCCATATCTACACTCTAGATCTGCTGTCCTCCATGTCTTAGGGTACCTTTACACAGTGCAATTTTGATCGCTACGACGGCACGATTTGTGACGTTCCAGCGATGCATTTACGATATCGTTGTGTCTGACACGCTACTGCGATCCGGATCCCCGCTGAGAATCGTACGTCGTAGCAGATCGTTTGAAACTTTCTTTCGTCGTCTAGTGTCCCGCTGTGGCGGCATGATTGCATCGTGTGACACAGGTTGTATACGATGTGCGCACAGTAACCAACGGCTTCTACATCGCAAATACGTCATGAAATTATCGCTCCAGCGCTGTGTATTGCAACGTGTGACCGCAGTCTACGACGCTGGAGCGATAATCATACGACGCTGCAACGTCACGAATCGTGCCGTCGTAGCGATCAAAATTGCACTGTGTAAAGGTACCCTTACTTCTATCAGTTGCTCTCCTTTGTATGTTATCTCTACAAACACTTTTCACTATACCGATTGTGTGTGAAGAGCATCAGGCTTCACATCTGATATGTGATGTATAACACATCCACACAGGTTGGGGTTTTTTGTTTTTTTTTTATTTGAAAATTCAAAGTTTGTACATATTTGCTGCAAATAAATATGAAATATACACAAAAAAAAGACTTTAGATGCTACGTAAAAAGACTTAATGCAATGCATGCTTGTGTAGACCGTGCAAGCAGATAATTGGAGTCATCACATTTCATGCACCTTCTATATAAAAATACATTTCCATATAAGTGCCGTCCCTCACCCTGTGCTTTAAAGGGTTTGTCCCAGTTTTGGCAAGGCTAAATGATGACTTGCTGATCGCTGTCACATAGATACGAAATGCCCCTTTTTTAATGTAGTTCTTGTCACGTCTGTGTATTCTCCCTGAGGCTGTTGGAGACGGCAGAGGACAGCACTTGGTCTCCATCAGTCCAATAAACGATAAATGGAACATTTCAGAGCCCCATTTTTCAGGATTGGTGGGGTTACCAGCAATCTAGACCCCAACAATCAGCAAGTTATTACCTATCCAATCTAGGAAAACCCAGGGTTCATGAGTTCAACAAGAAGCTTTCTGCATTATTTTAAAGGTCCTACTGGTGAGGCTTGACCTTTAAAGGAAAATGTTGCACTATTGTGACACCATAGAGCAGACGTATGTACAATGCTCTGCTATGGCGTTCATGTACTAGTTCATTCTGCCATGTTATTGTTTGACTTTGTACATACTACTATTTTTCCCAACATGAGATTTATGCAGCCCAATTGCTGCGGAATTTCAGAGAAAATATGCTCTGGCCGGAGATTAAGCATTTTAAATGATTTGGCTTCTCCCTGCCCGCTCCTCTAGACTGACGGATCTTTCCTTATGTGTTTATATGTCTGAGATCTGTCAGTCTAAGGGAGTGACAATGGACTACTAGTGATGAGTGCTTGCTACTCGAGTTTACCTAGGGTGCTCGGGTTTGCACCGAGTATCTCGGGTGACATGTTTGAATTCCCACGGCTGCATGTTTCGCTGCTGTTAGCCGTAAAGCATGCAGGCATTGCCTGTGTTAGGCTATCCTCGCATGTTTTATGGTTGTCCAACAGCTGCAAAACATGCGGCCGCAGGGACTCGAACATGTCACTCGAGCACCCGTGATACTCGTTGCAAACTCGAGCAGCGAGCACTTGCGCACATCATTATGGACTACTCGTCTGAGATGGATGGTGCAGGACCGTATGCTTTTTATTTCATTGCAGCGTTTCAAAGTAAAACATAAACTGCCAGTCTATAAACCATGCTGACTGTGGTTCAGGCAGGATGAATCTACTGCCAGATTCTCTAAAATTCATGTAATAATTTTGACAATAAAATAGCCTACGTACTCTTCTGTGCATTGGGAAACATCTGGAAAAATTAAAACCTGGTGCAAAGAAAAAGTGGTACTATAGCCACTGCCATTCATTTCTAAACCTCGTCTGTTACAATTGCTTTCGGCAAAGTTCTCAAGCAATGGAAATACAAATGTTCACTAGCTGTATAAATGAATTAAAAAATGCATAAAATAAACAAGTGTATCGCAATCCATACCTTTGTGGCTATTCAAAATATACAATTCTCGGGGAAACTCAGATTTCAGACTGTTGTAACAAATTGGAATCTGAAATGTACATAGTCTCAGTATAAAAAAAAAAAAATATATGATGTGGTACATATGTAGCTGTCAGCACGATGGACGTGAAATGACTACCTATAGTTAGAATTTTGACTGTTTTCTGTATTCGCATTCTTGCAGCAGATACCGATGGCTGCTGCCCCTTTACCACCTTTTGGATTTAAGACAACACAAGTATTATCAACGGGATAAGCTCCTAAAGTGTTCGATCCACGGGAATACGCGTTACAACCAGTCAGAGTCCAGCCATCGTCACATGAAACTGTCACCTAAAATGACAAAAAGGAAAAAGTTTACTTTAAATGTCCAGTGTAAAAGCAATTTCAGGCCACAATGAGACTTATTAAATGTAGCGAATGTTGCTGACCCATACTGGCCAAGAGATCTAAGCAGATCACCAAAAAAAATAAAACGAAAGCCTTTTTATATGATGATCACCCAAACAAACATTAATAGGAACATTTTTTCCAATCATTGTTCCATATAAGTACAGCTGCATTCAGTGGACAAACCTGCAAAAGCTAATTTTTCATCTAATCACCTTGTTTATATGGTCTAAAAATAAACATCCTGAAATAGATGTACAGCATCGAATCTTTAACCAGTATGGGCAGAAACAATTGTAGTATACAAAGCTCCTGAATCATTAAATACAGTGGTGCCTCTTCTTAAAATATTAATCTTAGGATGCAGTATCTACTACTGAGATGGCGGATGTCAACTTTGTTAAAGAAGCAAATATTTAATATCTATGGGTTTTAAAGTAAAATTTTTAATTGACCACCAATTGGAATTTTAAAATCCAAAACAATTTCTTTTTTTGTGCATTTCCAAGGGAAATACTCACTCTAATTTATTCATAAATTAATATAATTTGGGGTGTATGTCGTTCCCATGGCAGTGCCGCAAGTTTGTTAATAAAGTATCCCATAAATAAAGCTATGCAAAACTTTCTTGTCAGGTTTGAAAAACTTTTTTAAAGAGGGCCTTTCGCTTCCAATAAATATGTGTGTTTTTTTATCTGGTCTAAATCCCACTGTTTTCCTAAATCTGGAAAAAAAAAATTATTTCCTGTGCCTGAATTTCCCTGTGTATAAATCTAGTCTTTTTAGTTAAGTGGGTGGGTAACTGATGAAGAAGCTCACAGAGTTGATAATCACTCCCACTTGGCTAACTAGACTATATTTACTTATATGGAAGAGAAGTCCATATTTCTGGAACTGGAAGATGCGGGAACAAAAGAAGATCAAATACTTATTTCATGCAATAAAATGCAAATTAATTATGTAGAAACTCTATGACTCACAATATTATTTGTGCTGAGGAAATCATCCAGACCTTTTTTAAATGTTGTCATAGTGTCTGCCATTGCTACCTCTTGAGGCAGGGCATTCCACATTCTGACTGCTCTCGCTGTAAAGAACCCTTTCCTATTTAACTGCCGGATTAGCCTTTTTTTCCACCCGTAATGCGTGTCCCCTGGTCCTTTGTAAGGTCATGGATGGAATAAGTCATGTACCAGTCCTTTGTACTGACCACACATGTATTTATACATATAAATGAGATCTCTGAGGTGTCTTTTTTTCTAAGCTAAACAAGCCCAACTTTTCTAGCCTCTCATCATATGAGAGGCTTTCCATCCCTTGTAATAATCTACCGTATTTTCCGGTGTATAAGATGACTGGGCATGTAAGACAACCCCAAACTTTCCCATATAAAATATAGAGTTTGGGATTTACTCGCCGTATAAGATGGGTTTCCGGATGGTTCCAAAGGTCTGGAGGAGAGGAGACTCCTTCAGGCCCTGGGATTCATATTCATGTAAAAAAAAGAATAAAAATAAAAAATATGGGATATACTTACCTTTCCGATGGCCCCCGGCCCTCAGCGGTGCAAGCGGAGGCTTCCGTTCCCAAGGATGCATTGCGCGAAGGACCGGAGATGACGTCGCGGTCGCGTGACCGCGACGTCATCTCCGATCCTTCGCGCAATGCATCCTTGGGAATGGAAGCCACCGCTTGCACCGATTAGGGCCGTCGGAAGGTAAGTATATCCATATTTTTTATTTTTATTCTTTTTTTTTTTTACATGAATATGGATCCCAGGGCCTGAAGGAGTCTCCTCTCCTCCAGACCCTGGGAACCATCCAGGACAGCTCCCTGCACACGCCGTACCCGGGGTATAAGACGATCCCCGACTTTTGAGAAGATTTTCAGGAGAAAAAAAGTCGTCTTATAACCTGGAAAATACGGTAGTTGCCTCTTTTGAACTGACTCTAACTTCTGAATATCTTTTTAAAAATGTGGGGTCCAAAACTCTATCCCACATTCTAGATGTGACCTCACAAGTGATCTATAGAGAGGTAACAATACACTGGGACCACAAACTTTTATCTCTTTTTATACACCCTAAAATCTTGTTTGCTTTTGCAGCTGCTGCCTGACATTGAGTGCTGCTGCTCAGCTTACTGGTAACCAGAAAACCCAAGTCCTTCTGTTCTGTAGTCCCGAATGTACTCCCATTTAATGTATATGCAGCCACAGTATTTCTCTGTGCTAGGTATTACTAATATGCGTGAGTCTCTACCTTATCTGTGAAGCCCACAGGAGAGTGTTCCTTAACCTTGCAGAAGATGCTTGGAGCATGACAACACAAGGCATGAGAAGTGACCTCACTTTTCCCCATGCACACAGGATCCCTGTCCCCACTGCTGTGCACGGGCCTCACATGTTCACTGAAATGGCCACTTAAAGAATGGGAACTGCAACCTGTGAAGCAGAAGGGTAAAGAGTCACTTGTGACATATTAAACAAGTGATGTGTGTGAAAGTGTATTGCAGAACAATGATAGATACCGGTGAGAACATGGTCGTCCTGCGAGCAGCTGGCAGCGGACATTGCGTTTGCATCGTCGGCGATACTTGCATTAACGCTGCAGCTCACTTTAGGCCACACGCAGCATCTAGCAATGGCATACACTCCGTCTCCACCAAAGGCGTTGTGCGCAGTGCAGATTTTCTTACCATCTTTATCCTGAATAATTAAAGATTATTATGAATGCACCATTTGCAAATAGCGGAACAATAGCATGAACAGCAACTGCTAAATCCCAGCTGTCAATCTATTCATACAATACAAGGAAGAATAACAAAGCAACAGCATAACACAAAGTTATAAATTAAGATGTTTCACCATTGTTATATGATGGGGAACTAATTTATTAAAACACACAAGTCACAAGAGCGGACAAGTTCCCTTTAAATAAAATGAAACATCCTTATAACATTTCCAGGCCTATCCTGTATTTTATTGTGTGTTTTTTATTACCTACCTCCACCTGTTCCCCTTTTCTTTTACCATTCCTAGAAAAACTGGAGCAGCTGAACATTTCCTCATTTCTGGTGCACTGCGCCGATGTTGTTGCTGTACGAGCGAAGCCGGATGGCTTTGACCAAACTGTTCGACATAAAAGCTGCTCATCTAAGAGGAGAAATAGGAACATGTTTTGGGGATATGCTCATAAAATTAGAACAACATGGCTGTCCTCTTGGAGGAACACTTGTCTATGAGCCATGTTTGATATTGCCCAATTATGGGGCTGAGTTGCAGTACCAACTCATTCCACAGACAAGAGAGGCGCCGTTTTCTGGAAGACAGCAGCAATTTTGTATTTTCATAGGACTTTTTTATCAACCTTCTAAAGAAGCAATATCCAGTGGTCATGGTACAGAGGTGTAACGTGAAGCTCCTGGGCCCGTCTTGTATCATTTATAATACTGGTGGCTGAGGCATCTTTTGGCCCCGTCGGGACCAGCCCCTATAGTCTTAAAAAATTCAATCGAAATCACCTTAGCATTGTGGGGGTTATCCAGGACTGCGATATTGATGACCTATCCCTAAGGGTATGTGTCCACGTTCAGGATTGCATCAGGATTTGGTCAGTATTTTACATCAGTATTTGTAGCCAAAACCAGGAGTGGGTGATAAATGCAGAAGTGGTGCATATGTTTCTGTTATACTTTTCCTCTAATTGTTCCACTCCTGGTTTTGGCTTACAAATACTGATGGAAAATCCTGACCAAATCCTGATGCAATCCTGAACGTGGACACATACCCTAAGATAGGTCATCAGTGTCAGATCGGTGGGTTCCAGCACCTCCGCCGATCAGCTGTTCTCAGCTCTACCGGTGGTCAGATATAAACATATTTAGATTACAAAGTTATCATAACGCTCTCTTATGTGTGCTGGAGTCTTCTAGGTTATACCATGAATTACATTTATCCACCAGATGATAAATAGATGACCATTGGACAGGACTCCCATGTGATTGGCACAGTAGGGAGCATGCAAGACTACCACTTTCAAGACCAGTTGTGTACCACAACTCTAACCTCCTTACCCCCCGTTCATGTATTTGGTGGGAGTCCCAGTGGTTGGACCCCCCAATTGCAAATGTATCACCTATCCCTTGTTTTTGGTGGGATTTCTTCTTGAAGCTGCTGATCCAAGATGGCAGAGTAGCGGACAGCAGATTACTGATGCTTTGTGGCAATACATGGTCCCAAGTCTCAAAACTCCTAATACATTGATTTTATTGCAGTGTCTGATCTATGGCAGGCTAAATTTAAAAAAAAGCCAAAATATAAATTAGGAAGTATACATCGGATTAGGTAACTTGCCGTTATTGAGTTGAACAGGTAATCCAGCCACCCGGTTAGGAGTGATGAGCCGCTGATCATCCGGAAACCAGGCTTCATTAATGGCGTTCTTAGTAGAAAAGTTTATGAGTCTCTGCCTCAGTTCTGTCACCGACATATCGGGCTTACCGTTAAGTATCATTGCTGCAATACCTAAAACAGAAAGATCGATATGCTGCTCAGCAACAGCCAGGGAATTACTACGAAGGGACAAGGATGGGCAGCGACCAGCAGGACGGTGTGGAGTGCACCAAGGAGCAGTCGGGAAATGTGTACCGGTGTGATAGGGATGTCACGGGAGACCTAGGCAGGAATGAGGTGATAACCCGGGCCCCTGCGATTTCCCTCAGACTAGGGGAACCCTGACTGACCCTCTACCTGAAGTTTACACTGAAGGTGTGCATGTCCAGGGCTCCAGCCTCTCCCTATCTCCTGTATTAACCCTAGGCTGAGAATACCACCCTCCACCCAGTGAAGTGTTAATAAACCAATACCCACAATAAGCACAGACAAGGATAACAGAAAATATACACCACACCGCAGTCAAACAGGAATACACTATAAATGCTCAGGGCAAAATAAACACAAATATAGGAAGGAGTAAATAAGACTAAGGGAAATATACTCCACCAGATACGATACTCCAACCACTAGCTCACCACACAAGACCGAGATAACAACGCTCAAGACTGAAGCTATAATCGGCGACGCCCAATGTTCAGGAGAACTATTTAAAGGCAGTGGGCATGGCCCAGCTTCCAATCCGATCACCAGGTAAATTAACCCTGGACCAGCTAGACAAAATCTAGCCGACGCCAATGAGCGCATAGTGGACAAAAGCGGAATTACCGCTGTCTGTCGGACGACCTGGTCTGAACAGCGTCCGACATGACAAGGGACTGTCATATGCCTCCCCCACAGGAAAACAATGTTTGCAAGAAGTGTATTTAGATATGTGGTTTTATCGTATTATCTTAGCAATGTAAAGTGCATAGAACCTTATAGGCACTAATGTATGCAGTTCTTCTAATGTGTAGTATATAAGGAAAGCATAGAGATGGGTTTTAGAACATAAGGTATAGTATAGGGCTAATAGTTCAGAGTAGGAAAGGGAAGTAGGTGTGGCACCCCTGAGGGTACTGGTACTCCGCTCTCAGGTAATGAGGGGACACTACCCAGTACCCACACACTAGCTTCCAATACTAGACCTCTATAGGCCTGGAGGGAACTAGGTAGAGGGTGTGGGTGGAGTTGTCATAGAAACAAGAGGGAGGAGTCAGTTAGAGAGTTAGACAGTCGGAGCTAGGGACTTGAGCTGAGAGGAGCTCATCCCAGCACCAGAGGACAGAAAGAGAACAAGGAAGATAGAGAGAAGTTCCTGACAGAGACAGTAAGAAGGGGTCCTAGGGGCACGGGTAGTGAGGAATCCACCCATGGGGCCTGAATTCACGCAGACTGTAGTTGGGTGGAGGGACCAGGTCGCAGTGGGGGAACCGGCCTCCAGACTAGTGGAGAACTACAAGGCTCAGCTAGCCAGCCAGTGGCTGTGGTATCTGTACATGCCACAGCCTCAACCACACACTCACTGAAAAGGCAGCCATGACAGGATCCGAGGCTGCTGGCTTGGGACACTGTATGTGAAGGTGCAAGGCAGGACAGGCAGGAGCCAGCACAGTGAGATGGCCAGGAAAGGAACATAAGAAGGGTTCTGGCAAGGTGGTCCCCAAATTACCTGAGAGCTGGCTGGACCACAGACCCGGAGGACACAGCACCTGGCTGGGACTGCATTTAAGAACTGTGAGTAAAAGTGTGGAAACTGCACCCTGCTGTGTCCTCTGAATTATTACTGCATCATCTGCCCTGCATCACAACATTCACCATCATTTACTTTAACTCTTTAACTGCCCTGGGGCCTAGCTCTCTCCGTGGAGAGCTGAAACATCTCTGCTGTGTCACCATCAGCCCCAGTGGACCTGAACCCCAGCATCGGCCATTCCCTATTGCCGAGCACCACGGGTGGCGTCACAAACTAATCCCTTATAAACTTTATTCCCCTATAATTTGACTTTTATTGGACACCAAGGGCCATGGACCGAGTCACTGCTACCATGACCACCCCCTTAAGAACCATCGGACTCGGCCCAAGCAAGTACCCCACGGCCCTAGCGGGCGCTCAATATGCAGTGGTGGGCATGTTAGTTATAGCAAGTAGTGCACAGGTTTAGACATGGTTAATGTGTTTGGGACCAACCCAGCATGAGAGGGGGTTGTCATATTAAAAGGGAAAAACTTCTTGGGTAGATTAGTTGGAGATGGAGAGATAGATTAAGTAATAGTAAGAATTCAAAGCCAGAGGGCTGGATGGCACAAGAACTATGCATTGTTCTGGCAATGTGAGAACATCAGCAACGGTCTTCAGCTGACATTCCTGCAATGTGCGTGGCCTACGGCCTGAACTAGGCACTGAGAAGTGTGCCTTATTCCCTTCCAACAAGTGGAAACTGGACAGGGAAATGAATGAGGGAGGCGGGATGGGTCTTGTGAATACTGCGGAGCTGGACAGAGTATGCAGGAGGTGAAGGAGCCAGAAAGCGAAGGGATAGCGAATGGAGAACATGGAAATGTATTGTGTTTTGTTTTGTCATGAATTGAACTCATACTATTAAGTAAAGCTGAACTGGTTGTTAAGAAGTGAGTGTCCCCTGATTTATGTACGGCTGATCTTGGACCAAAGGACACGGATGCAGCAGAGACCTCCGGCCTAAAAGTGAATACATTGCATTGTACACAGCACACTTAGGGACTGGGACACTGTTTATTTGTGCGGTGCCAGGGTTTGTAATGCAGCCCCTCAACCATGACCAACACTCTGTATACCTTACAAATGCGGGTCTTAAGCACAAAATGAGGGCTAAAATCAAGTACAGGTGCTCGGTGCACCCTTGGCGTGACTGATCAGTTCAGTGCATCTTTCCACCTATCTCCGACTTTCTTTGCCTCCTGTAAAGCCAGAGATGCCAATCAAGGAAGAAAAAAAAGGGTGAAGAAAGATGGAAAACAAGTACGCGGGAACTGCTCGACCACATCATGGGTGCACAGTCATTTTGCTCTAACAGACTCTCATAAAACAAGGGCCATTAGGAAGCAGCAGGACAAGGGCAGTGCTATGACAATGAACAGGACATTCTCACTCACAAAGATGTCTGTCAGCTACAAAATAAACCAAAGCAGTTTATTACTTTCAACCCCTTAATTTCTGTAAAGGTCAATCCCCATACCTGCCACGTGTGTGGCTGCTTGAGATGTTCCACTCTTCGATGTGAAACAAGTACTGCAGTCACTGGACGCACCGATGATATCATCTCCAGGGGCAAACATATCAACACAATTGCCAAAATTAGTGCCAAGTGCTCCTATTGTTACTGGTTGGTCTTCATAGTTGGTGGCTCCAACTGTTATCACCTGCAAATGGAAGAGATCCATGATATCATGATGTAGTATAATTGTAGGGTTAAGAAGACACTTATAAATAATCTAGTTTGTAATATCTAGTCAGAGAAATCTGCGTTTTTCTCCTCCTGCACTTATTTTTTTTAATCTAAGTTCATTGTTAAAATCTGCAAATTCTGTCTTTAGTGAATGCAGATTTTTCCATTACTGAGATATAAGATGACAGTTGGTGCTTTAAAGATTCTATAGAGGAGGGAAGAGCTAGAGGCCGACACAGACATTCTAGGGAGGAGCTAGAGGCAGACAGACATTCTAGGGAGGAGCTAGAGGCCGACACAGACATTCTAGGGAGGAGCTAGAGGCAGACAGACATTCTAGGGAGGAGCTAGAGGCAGACAGACATTCTAGGGAGGAGCTAGAGGCCTACACAGATATTCTAGGGAGGAGCTAGAGGCAGACAGACATTCTAGGGAGGAGCTAGAGGCAGACAGACATTCTAGGGAGGAGCTATAGGCAGACACAGACATTCTAGGGAGGAGCTAGAGGCAGACACAGACATTCTAGGGAGGAGCTAGAGGCAGACAGACATTCTAGGGAGGAGCTAGAGGCAGACACAGACATTCTAGGGAGGAGCCAGAGGCAGACACAGACATTCTAGGGAGGAGCTAGAGGCAGACACAGATTCCAGGGAGGAGCTAGAGGCAGATACAGACATTCTAGGGAGGAGCTAGAGGAACACAGACATTCTAGGGAGGAGCTAGAGGCAGACACAGACATTCTAGGGAGGAGCTAGAGGCAGGCACAGATATTCTAGGGAGGAGCTAGGGGAACACACAGATATTCTAGGGAGGAGCTAGAGGCAGACACAGACATTCCAGGGTGGAGCTAGAAGCAGATACAGACATTCTAGGGAGGAGCTAGAGGCAGACGCAGACATTCTAGGGAGGAGCTAGAAGCAGACACATTCTAGGGAGGAGCTAGAGGAACACACAGACATTCTAGGGAGGAGCTAGTGGCAGACACAGACATTCTAGGGAGGAGCTAGAGGAACACACAGACATTCTAGGGAGTAGCTAGAGGCACACACAGACATTCCAGGGAGGAGCTAGAAGCAGATACAGACATTCTAAGGAGGAGCTAGAGGCAGACACAGACATTCCAGGGAGGAGCTAGAAGCAGACATAGACATTCTAGGAAGGAGCTAGAGGCAGACACATTCTAGGGAGGAGCTAGAAGAACACACAGACATTCTATTGAGGAGCTAGAGACAGACAGACATCCTAGGGAGGAGCTAAAGGCAGACACAGACATTCTACTGCAAGTTCTCCTGAAACAACAGTTATAATTTAGAATAGGTCATCAGTGTTTGATCGGTGGGGATACAGTTCTGTCTCCCTGGAGCTGCCACTAAGCTCCACAGCTCCTCCTAGTGGTGGCTAATGACAGACAGAAGGTTATCATTTAACTTTTGTCTTTTCAGATTGGCCCATTACCAAGAAAATAGAGGTTTGACCACTATACAGGTATACTAACCTCTGGTTCTGAAGCTGGTGAGTACAGACAAGCATCATCCTTATAATTCCCGGCAGCGGCAATAATTATGACCCCAGAATTAATAAGCATCCGACTGGCCATATTGAGTGTTTGACTATACCCTCCAACAAAGGGAATGAGAATTATCAGGGGGCTGTATGGCTGTTCAGTCACTGCTTTCTTTATGTACTCCAGACCTGCAACAAATCCACAAGGATATATACAGGATTAGAACCCGTTGTTTATTGAAGTTTTTTTTAGAAACAGCACAGCTTTTGTCAATGGACTGTGTCTGATATGAAAGCTCTGTGCAAATTACTTAAATGGGCTGAAGTGCAGTACCGGACACAACAAACAACAAAGCAGGTTTTAAAACATTTAAGCCAAATACTGATAGAGAGTAGCTGAATACAGACGTCCGTATTTCACAGTCCGTCAATGGACCACAATGCCAGGATTGACATTGGGTTTCCTAACCCGAACAAACAGGCATATATGAGTCTGCTCGCTCAGATCAAAAGACATGAAAGATTGTGGGCCATATGCTGAACATATTCATAGGGGCCAACTAATCCAGTGCATGACAAAATTGTGTGATTTTAACATATTAGGCTTCTTTATTCCATGCAGAGGCATATAATATCAGAACTTAGGGGGCATTTAGAAAAGTAAATAATTAGCAAACTAGCATTTATAAAAATATGCTGGCAATCACGCGGCAGACGAGGAAAGGACCCGATGAGTGACCGAATTGTTAAAACCTGGGAAAAAAATCATTATTGAGGGCACAACACCCGATGTAAACAGGAAATGTACTGTATGGGGACAGATCGATCATATTAATGATAGTTCAGTCCCCATCATTGTTCGTCTTCCTGTGTAAATAGGGCTGGTAAATGAGCAGTAAACGACTTGTCCTATAGACTCGTTAAGGTGCATTGGTTTGCCGAAATCATCGCCTCTAAATGCACCATTATATTGTATGTTTTACATATGGCACAGGTCTCTATACACCTATACTGTACCATACGTAAGACTTGGGAAATAATCCGACTCGCACCGCCAACACACATCCCAAACATTACAATGACTAGTAGAGGACGTACCCATCAGACTTCCGCTCACTGTCCCTTTACCCTGACAGTTCAATACTCGTAAGCTGCGCAGATTTACACCTTTGGCAACACCGGCGTCTCTTCCATTCAGAACACCGGCCAAGTGGGTCCCATGGCTCTCACATTTACTGGCCTAGAAGAAAAAGTGGAAAAGAAATCTGAATTTCATGTAATTCCATTAAAGGACCCCTTTGTATGAAAAATAGTGAAGCCAAGTGATCATTATACACCACCACCAACATGTCCATCATCAGTTATTCTATGTAATCATTCACCTTGTCCAAACTACAACCAACCTGACGATAGAATCTGGTTCCATCTTCTTCGGGAACATTCTCAAATTCTGTGATGAGAACCTTGCCTTCGATTTCCCTATGGGTGCTCTGAATGCTGGTGTCCAACAGATATACGTCCACTGACTCCCCTGTGTCTAAGGAGAAGATAGAAGGCAAACTTACAGAGTATAAAGTAATGGTGACCGAATAAAACAAGCAGATAATGGTGTGCAGGTCTCGATGTACACAGCTTCTTTCTTCCCAGCGTTCCTGAGTGTTATTTGCTCCTCTGGGAAAGCTACTAATGGCAGTGAATACTATACTGACAGGCGTTGTAAGGCTTGTAGACTATTAGTTTTACACTTTAGCACTAAAGTCAGCTGAGGAGGCCGATTTCGGCACGACTACCCAAGCATCTTATATGGATGGAGGCTTCTCACCTTTCCCCAGACGACCATCAGGGCTTTTTCGTGCCATGAAAGTCCAACAAAGTTGCCACATTGTAGGCAGATATCTAAATGTTAAAGGGAATCCAACACCGCTCACTTTGGCATCACAGGAAAGCGGTGCCGGTGACTTTATGACCCTACACACCAGCCAAGACGCTTTCTTGATCAGCAGTTATCGTGCACATGTACTAATCTAATGGACAGGATATGTGCACAATGCCTGCTAATATATTCACGAGTCTCAGCAGGCATGCAGGGTCGTAATGTCATCAGCACTGCTCACCACTGGTGATGAGCGAACGTGCACGGATAATGTCTTATTAGAGCATGCTTGGGCGTTAGAGAGTATCTTGGGCGTGCTCGTATATTATGTTCGAGTCCCTGCGGCTGCATGATTTCCAGCTGTTTGACAGCCTGAACACATGTGGGGATTCCTTAACAAACAGGCAACCCCCATATGTGTTGTGTCTGTCTAACAGCCGCAAATCATGCAGCCGTGCAGGGACTCGAACATAATATACGAGCACACCCAAGATACTCAGATAACACCCGAGCATGCTCCGATAAGACGTTATCTGAGCACATTCGCTCATCACTACTCACCACCAATGTGTTAGTTAATGGAGCCGGATAAACCCTTTAATTTGCCCTGTTGGATTTTTTCACGTCTTGTATATGAGAAACTGTTCATGCTGAAAAACAGAACTGCGTCTAATCAATGGAATGTCTTCCACGGTAGATGAAGCAGCGATTTCTCATTATATCAGCCAAAACAACACCCTTCACAGACCAACCAAATACAACTAGACGTTCAGAAAAAAAACTTCTGAAATCCCTCATGTGTGGGCAGCTCAACTGGGAGCAATGCGCTACCACGATGGAGAAAGTGAGATGCAGAAGTGTAAGCCCAGCTGATATTTTCCTGTCGGTCTCCTTGGTAATGTGTCTTCTTTAGGTCTCATTTTGACGTTACATTTTGCTTGAAAAACAACCTTTTCTCATGTATTGGATCCCATTTTCTTTTATTTTTGGTCTATTTTCACCATCCTGTGTTCCTTGTTTTTTTCCAAGTGTCTCCTATCCATTGTGTGCTGCTGCTTTTTTTTTATTTACATAGGCAAGTTTGATCCATGACTGATCAAAAATGGACAAGTCTCCATTTTTTGGAGGCCTGAAGGGATGGCAGATATTGAACACAGACATGTGAACAGCCCCACAGAGTATAATCGGTATGTATTCTATCAGTGGAAGACACAGATAGAACATGTACATAAAGAAACGACATCTAAATGAGGCTTAACCCACATATTATAATCAGTACTAGCTTGTACAGGATAAAAAAAAATAAGTGTACGCATAAGATATATATGAATGGTAAGAAATATCCTACTTGGGGGGTTGAAGTGGTTAGCGACATGTGGAGCGGGCACAATCCTGTCAAGGTTCCACGGCACAGTCTGGCCAAACACATAGGAATCTTCCTCAATATAGTCCACATGTGGCAGCTTCAGGGCCTAAGAGATAGACTAACAGTAAAATATACCCACTTTCTAAGTTCACACAATCAGGATTTTCTGCAGATTTGCAGCAATTTACAGTACAATCCAAATAATTGGGTATTTCAACAATTTATTCACACTTTACGGTAAAAAATAAAGACAAAATTAAAGTATCAAATCTGCAACGTGGTCAATCATGTACAGATTTTCTGATTTTCATGGCGGATTTCACCATACTCAGTGCTTTGTATGATGTAAGGTGAAATCCGCAACCAAATCTGCAACAAAATTTGCAAGTAACACATGTGGATTCATTGCTGATTTGTGACCAAAATCAGTGCAGAATTTTGGTTTTTCTTTTACTATTTTTCCAAATTAAACATAATGAATGAAATGATGAATATCTGCCACTTACCATCTCCAGGAGGTCACTGCTCATCCTTACCACAAACCCACAAAACAGTTCATGGAAAGTATAGATGATTTTGGTTAGGTAGCCATGCTTGGCCGCTCTGGTCTGCAAACGACGGATTACTCTTTCCATCTGGGACTTGTGAACATTTTCTTTTAAGACCACCACATACTGGCCGGACATTCTCCAGGCATCCTAAAAAGAAATAGTCTTTGGTCATTGGATGGGACAAGACAAAGTAAAACAAGTAGATTTATACTAAATGTGTCAGGATACAAAACAAATGTGACATGCAAAACTTTGTCCCAGAATTTGAAGAAACTTATTGAATTTAAAAAGTGTGAAGAAAAATTGGCATGACCTCCAAAGATACATGGAGTAATATATAGTAAATTGATTAAAAAGGTCAAATCTGTAGGGAATTTTTATGCATGTTGATAGCAAATGTAAACTGAATTATCTGTCTTCTTGAGAAGTCAAATTGTGCCAAATTTGTTGAAAGGTGGGTTCCTGTTTCCTGTGTGGAACAGACATGATTTGAAGCTGAATGGGGGTAAGGATGGTGAACTTTGGGACCTCTATTTATTTGCAGCCTATATCATGTTGCACTGGAGCACGAGCCGCCTGCTATGTGGCGCCATTGAATGTCTGATGCTGTGACTGAATTAGAAGTCATCTGGCTGACAGATTGGTGAGGTCCAGGAAGGGGTTTGTGTTGGCCAAAAGCAGAGCATGGCGACGTTGATATGCTTCACAGAGGAGAGCCCACATGAGGTGAAGATTTGGTGCCATTATGGGAGTGTGCAGACTATAGGCATGAGCACTAAGGCCTGACTGCTAACGCTATGTGCAGTTTAAGGCCAGGGCCTGATCACCTGAAGATGAAAGATTGTTTCTTTGAGGCGAAACAGAGAAGATGGAAACCTATGGCTATGAAGGTGGTAAACTGGAGGTTACGAATAGTGACGGGGAGGTCTTTGTAGAGCTTATAAGGTCTAATCATGAAAGAGATGTTCCAGCAAGTACTCTGTGTGAAGCACTGCTGAGAAAAGTGTGAAGGAGACAGAACACTAGAGAGCAGGGTCTGTGTGAAAGAGACAGAGCCATAGAGAACAGAGTCTGTGTGAATGAGACAGAGCAATAGCAAGCAGGGTCTGTGTGATGGAGACAGAGCCCTAGAGAGCAGGGTCTGTGTGATTGAGACAGAGCACTAGAGAGCAGGTTCTGTATGAAGGAGACAGAGCCATACAGAGTAGGGTCTGTGCAAAGGAGACAGAGCCATAGAGAACAGAGTCTGTGTGAATGAGACAGAGCCATAGCAAGCAGGATATGTGTTATGGAGACAGAGTCATAGAGAGCAGAGCCTGTGTGATGGAAACAGAGTCACAGAGAACAGGGTCTGTATGAAGGAGACAGAATCATAGAGAGCAGTGTCTGTGTGATGGAGACAGTCACGGAGTACAGATCTGTTTGAAGGAGACAGTCACAGAGAGCAGGGTCTGTGTGATGGAGACAGTCACAGAGAGCAGGATCTGTGTGATGGAGACAGTCACAGAGAGCAGGGTCTGTGTGATGGAGACAGTCACAGAGAGCAGGGTCTGTGTGATGAATACAAAGTCATAGAGAGCAGGTTCTGTGTGATGGAGACAGAGCCCTAGAGAGCAGGTTCTATGAGATGGAGACAGAGCCCTAGAGAGCAGGGTCTGTGTGAGGGAGTGAGAATGATTCTGAGCCCACAAGGGTGGTTGTGATTTTGGTGTGAGACGGAGTGAAGTAACCCTGTGTTGTTCTGGTCCCTATGAGGAAAACAGAGGCCTGAGAAAGAGGGATGTACAATTTGTCCTGGGTTCCTTCAGTTTGGTCTATTCAGCAATGTTTATCCCTCATGTGAATGTTGAAACCACTTAGTCTATTGTGCCCTTTAAAGCGGCAGTAGCCATTACACACCGTACCTGCCATCGTGTCGAGTAAAGCCATCCTGTCCAAATTATGTTGCTATTCAACTGCACTAGTTTTATAGGGGAATCGTTACCCACCCATCACCCTATCCCTCCCCGTCTTAGTGACGATGGAGTCTAGTTCTCTAGAACTAACTGAGATTGTCACAGATAATTATTATAAAGGCGAATTGGAGGGAACAGGGTGAGGAGGCACCATCATGTAGTCAAAAGCAGTTATGGAAAGGTCTGCCAGTCCCGAGCTAAATTATAGATCTTTCTGCTGGAACTAGTGGGAAAAATGTGTAGTCAGCAGAGAGCAAGGGGTTGTGTTGGATTGGGAACATAAATTCATTAAATTAAACTTTAAAGGGGAAAATAACATTATATATATATATATATATATATATATATATATATATATATATATATATATATATATATATATATATATATATATATATATATATATATATATATACACACACACACACCATATATATATTATAGCCCTTTTTCAGTAGTGATGATTGGGGGGCATCCAGGTCCTGAGTACCCCAACCAAGTGACTCAAGTATTCAGATTATCCTATCCCATCATGTGGGGTCAATAGAAAGTATTTGGATTTGAACTCAATTCTTTTTTGTGGTTCTGCCCCTTATTTTGAGCAAGAGAATCGATAATTTAAAATATTAAATGTCGTTTAGAAATGTATTGTAACAAATCCCCCTAGCACTGCAATGATACAGGTGGCCACCATATCGCATCAAAGGCAACTTTGGTATATTAGTTGAATGACACGGTGCCTTGATCAATTCAACTCATGATCATTTCTAACTGGACTGGATTATATTTTGGATTTTTATAGATATGAAATAAGGTACTGTATATGGTTACCCTCCGCTCCTGCAAGAACACTTTGTAAGATCACCCCCAAATTAACAGAATCTCTTTACCAGCTCATTAAATTTTACATTGACCCAAAACTATTTGTATTCCATTCTCATACTTATAGCCCTCTCGCTTTCCAAAATTGCCGCCTCACAAACAACATTGAGTGACATTAAATTTTCCTAAGAGTTGTGTGGACATGCAGTTTTCATATCAGAACAACAGGATGGAAAAGGTCCACATGGCGCTTGGTCCAGTTAGTCAAGCAAGCCAACCTGCCGAAATATTGGATATTTTTCCAATGTATATCTTGAATATCACATAATAAATAACTAATTTTACAGGTCTTTAAGAAACCCTTATTGTGCCTTTTTTGTATTTCTGCCACCGTATCTGGGTTTTTTTTGGGGGGGCGTAAGGGTATATATATGTATATATATATATATATATATATATATATATATATATATATATATATATCCTCTTTAAAACATTTTCCATTGTGCCTAATATGGAAAAAATAGCAAATACTGAATAGAGAACCTACCCTATTGCACCAGAGGAAAACCCCTGGAGTTGTCTTCTTGTCCATCTCCACATTGGCTTCTTCTTCTAGGGCAAGTGTGAGGACGATTTCTTCTCCGTAATCGCCTTCATCTGCTGCAGTTTTGACCGGACCGAGCAGCAAACAGCATGCCCAAAGCAGGACGGAGACACTTAGGATCATGGTGTCACCCTGGGCCAGAACAATGGATACAGATATGAAATATCCAAACCTTTGCACGTGCAAAAAGAAGATGTTATACAGTGTGCTATAGGAATAAAACCAATGCTAAAATAGTAAATACCGAAAAAAAAAGTACTCACTAAGTTTTCAGTCTGCAGCCTGGTTTTGGGAGGGGAAATGCGGAATCACACCACCTCTTGTCTCATCGGATGATCCAGTCGGGTTACTGATTACCTGGTTTCGCTGAACCTCATTCGTAGACTCGAATTACAAAAGAGAAAGGTTGTGTGTTTAGGGTTTAATGCCACCCCCTCATATGACAGGCACAGGACTGAGCACGCTGTGCCCCTCCACCCCCACCAAAATTCATGTTCAAACACAAGTTGGATGCATCTCTTGTAGGTGACGGTTCACTCCCACACACAGAACATCTGCCCTCGGATACCACTAGATCTTCACCCCTCACATTTTGGGCAGTGGAAGCAAAATTTCTCAGTTCCCTGCCCTCTTTTTAATTCAATCTCCAATTATCTCCCTTGCCCATTGCTTATCATTTGTGCTATTTTAGGAATCATTTTGCATATCCTCCGAAGCTAATTTTTTAAAGCTTTGCCTTTGATCTCTAAATCTCTGCAAATGTTAATTTTTACAGCTCTAGATGATTCATTAACCGCTCTAAATTCTTGTTTTGTCCTTTCCCTTGACACTTCTGCCTCAAGCTGTGCATCCTAAAGACATGTTGTACTGACAGATTATGTAACCATAAGGGAGAAATTATTTGTCTTATTTATTTCATGTTTTTGTTCCATATGTCTTATTCTGTAAAAGTAAGCGCCACTAGCATATTTTCATTATAGTTTTATAGTTTTAAGGTTGAAAGCAGGCGAAAGTCCCTATAAACCTAACGTGATGATCAAGAGAAAGGCAAAATCCCAGGAGGCAGATGTTAATTGACCCATATTGTCCCCATAACCTGTCATATTATATTTTTCAAAAAAGGCATTCAAGCCCCAACTTAAAGTTTTTTGGGTGATTGAAGAATTACAGCATCATATGACAGAATGTTTCATAATCTCACTGCTCTTACAGTAAATAATCCATAGTCTCACTGCTGTTACAGTAAAGAATCCACAATCTCACTGCTCTTACAGTAAAGAATCCATAGTCTCACTGCTCTTACAGTAAAGATTCCACAATCTCACTGATTTTACAGTAAAGAATCCATAATATCGCTGCTCTTATAATAAATAACCCATAATCTCACTGCTTTTACAGTAAAGAATCCATAGTCTCACTGCTCTTACAGTAAATAATCTATAATCTCACTGCTCTTACAGTAAAGAATCCATAGTCTCACTGCTCTTACAGTAAAGTGTCTATAATCTCACTTCTTTTACAGTAAAGAATCCATAGTCTCACTGCTCTTACAGTAAAGAATCCATAATCTCACTACTCTTACAGTAAATAATCCATAGTCTCACTGCTCTTACAGTCAAGAAACCATAATCTCACTGCTCTTACAGTAAAGAAACCATAATCTCACTGCTCTTACGGTAAAGAATCCATAGTCCTACTGCTCTTACAGTAAATAATCTATAATCTCACTGCTTTTACAGTAAATAATTCATAATCTCACTGCTCTTACAGTAAATAATCCATAGTCTCACTGCTCTTACAGTAGAGAATCCATAGTCTCACTGCTCTTACAATAAAGAATCTATAATCACACTGCTTTTACAGTAAAGAATCCATAGTTTCACTGCTCTTACAGTAAAGAATCTTTAATCACACTGCTTTTACAGTAAAGAATCCATAGTCTCACTGCTCTTACAGTAAAAAATCTTTAATCTCACTTCTTTTACAGTAAAGAATCCATAGGCTCACTGCTCTTACAGTAAATAATCCATAATCTCACTACTCTTACAGTAAATAATCCATAGTCTCACTGCTTTTACAGTAAAGAAACCATAATCTCACTGCTCTTACAGTAAAGAATCCATAGTCTCACTGCTATTACAGTAAATAATCCATAATCTGACTACTCTTACAGTAAATAATCCATAGTCTCACTGCTCTTACAGTAAAGAAACCATAATCTCACTGCTCTTACAGTAAATAATCCATAGTCCTTCTGCTCTTACAGTAAAGAATCTATAATCTCACTGCTTTTACAGTAAATAATTCATAATCTCACTGATCTTACAGTAAAGAATCCATAATCTAACTGCTCTTATAGTAAATAATCCATAATCTCACTGCTCTTACAGTAAAGAATCCATAGTCTCACAGCTCTTATAGTAAAGAATCCATGATCTCACTGCTCTTACAGTAAATAATCCATAGTCCTACTGCTCTTACAGTAAAGAATCTATAATCTCACTGCTTTTACAGTAAATAATTCATAATCTCACTGCTCTTACAGTAAAGAATCCATAATCTAAATGCTCTTATAGTAAATAATCTGTAATATCACTGCTCTTACAGTAGAGAATCCATAGTCTCAGTGCTTTTACAGTAAATAATCCTTAGTCTCACTGCTCTCACAGTAAAGAATCCATAATCTCACTGCATTTACAGTAAAGAATCCATAATCTCACTGCTCTTGTAGTAAATAATCCATAATCTCACTGCTTTTACAGTAAAGAATGCATAGTCTCACTGCTCTTACAGTAGAGAATCCATAGCCTCACTGCTCTTACAGTAAAGAATCCATAATCTCACTGCTCTTATAGTAAAGAATTCATAGTCTCGCTGCTCAATTTTAAAGAATGGTCATCTGTGATGATGATTAAACCTTCTTTCCACTATATGTAGAGGATACGCCCTTGTCACCGTTGCAGTTCTAGGTGTAAAAAGATAATTAGAAAGATCTCTGTACTGTGGCTTCATATATTTGTACATTGTAATAAGATCGCCCCTAAGCCTTTGTATCTCATAATTGAATAATCCCAAATTTGATAACCGATCATGGTGTTATTGTCGACCCATTTCCTTAACAACCATGGTCGCTCTTCTCTACACCTGCTCTAGTTCACCGATGTCCTTCTGATACACTGGAGACCAAAATTGTAAGCAGTATCTAAGTGTGGCCGCACTAGTGAACTTTATGGAGATAAACTATGTTCTTGTCATGAACATCTATGCCTCTTTTAATGCATCCTATTTTTTTTTATTTGCCTTGGCAGCAGCTGCCTGGCACTGGTCACTAAAGTTGAGTTTGTTGTTCACCCACATATCCAAGTCTTTTTCTTATTTCAGTGAATTTTATCCTGTATTTTACTATTTAACACATAACTGTACATTGTATTTCCTCTGCCCAAGTGCATAACCTTACATTTATCTACATTAACCTTCAATTGCTATTTAATGGCAAAAGCCTCCAGCTTCCCTAAAATCCCTCTGTCATATTAAGTTAGCCTCTTATGTGTTAATTTCCTTGCAGAGCTTAGATTCATCTGCAAATATTGAAAATATACTGTTAACATGGTTATTGATAAATATATTAAAAGAAGAGGGCCCAATACTGACCCTTACTGTAACTCAGTGTTATGAAAATCCAAATAGACAACATCCAGGACCTTGCATTGCAATAAAGCCTTCAACACACTTCTATGGTTGCAATTATTATTTGACCACTGGGTGGCACTGTTCCCTTAATACATTTTTCTTTGCCTTTAATATATACAAAAAAACATGCGTGCCCAAAGAGATCACAGCAATTAGCTTTGTAAAAATTCTATCCAAAATTCTATTCGAAACCACTAGTAATTTAAAAAAAAAAATCCTTTGGGGACCAGTAAGTGAACTTAATATGTACATTTTCCTACCCAATTTTTGATCTGTTCACATTTAAAGAGATATTCTGAGTAGCACAAATTAACATTCTAGGGAAGTAACAATTAGGGTTTGGATCTGGCAAAAAGTAAAATCTGAAATGGGGTTTAATGTTTCTTTGTGTAGGAATTCTTTGTTCCTATGGGAAATTAGAGGAGCTTTCTGGGATTAGAAAATTGGTTGCTTATGTTTAAGATAGTCCATCAATATTATATTAATGGGGGTTCAACTCTTGGTACCTGCATCGATCAGATATTTGAAGGGACTGTGATCCCTATAAACTAATGATTGTAATCACTGAAGAGGCAGCCGCACTCGCCATGCTCTGCAGCCTCTTAATAATATCATTGCCTTGTTTATCTACATACTAGTGGCTTTGCAGGGTATTGCAGCCGCATCCCATTGAAGTGAATGGAAGAACGCTACAATTTCCAACACAGTCGCTAATATATAGATAATCAGAGTAATGCGGACCCTTCCAACAGCTGATTGCCAGAGTTGTTGAGAGTTGCATCTCGACCAATCTTATATGGATGGGCTATGCTATATCTATAATAATTTGGCTGCCCCCTGAAGCAGCAACAAAGGTGGGCATACCACATAAGCATCCGTGCAGCAGCTAAGAGCCCCGTGATTGTAAGTGTTTCAGTTTTGGTTGTTCCTGCCTTTTTGAGCTGTTACTTAGAGATAACCCATTTCTCCAGAAGAAATGCAAACATTGGTGGAGAATCGTGGCTATGAATGTGTCATCTCCCACCAGTCCCAAGAACTTGCGTCTGGAATGCCCCATCTGAACGGTGCATTGGCCGGGCATGTACACCACAGCTCCATCCATTCATTCTCTATGGGACTTGAAGAGAAAATATAGCACAAAGCTCGGTGTTTTTCAGCAGTACCATGGAGAATGAATAGAGCGGTGGTGCATATGCTCGGCCAATGATCCATTCAGATGGGCATTTCAGAGTCCCGTTCTTGGCATTGGTTGGGTATCCCAGCAGTTGGACCACCAACCACTGAAGATAGGGGATAACTTTTAGGGCAGGGGATAACTTTTAGGGCAGGACAGATGATCATATTTTTGGTCCGCGTGAGATCCATCAAAACGTCAGATTACACTCGGACCAATGGAGCTGTGCGCATGTCCGATTTTTGCCATATGTATGTATGAGTTTGATCCAATATTCGGATGCCCTCGGCCTTACAAATCAATTAGTCCATGGAAACCATCGGACTGCACTCTGACGACATTTTTCTCCATCTTCTTCTCATCCAAGAGAATCGGATCACACTGTGCTCACTCTCTGATCAAACTCTGCACAATCAACCTCCTAAGGACTAAGAACACTACATGTGTTCGAAACGCGTTCAGTGGTTCATGGCTGTTCGTTAACGGCAATTGCCGGTCACTTCTAATTTGATTTGCGGATCCCCTTTTTTCTTCACAGAAAGGGTGAAGCTAGCAGCAGGCACTTCTGTCTTGTGTGACAAGACCTGGTGCTGTAATGGGCACTAGTTAAATCTTTCCTATAGGACCCTCTCCCTAGTGGATCTCCCCGAGCGACAGATTAGATATTGGATTAATAAGTGGCGTTTTACCTTTTCGTTGGGTCTACATATTTTTTATATACACTTGGGTTCAAGGCCAGAGGCATTCTTATCCTCCATATTACATTGCAGTGTTCTACAATCAGTAATTGTTTTGTGGAAAACACCATAGAGATTCCATCGTGTGATAAAAATGTTTATACTAAAATCACAGCCATGTTATTCTGTTTTCTCCTCATTCTACCATCTTTATAATGTTACTATTTCTTACCACCACAGCATGGATTTTAGACATGAAACACTACTACAATGTAGTCATCCTCCCTGTAGCACCTTCTCCTCACCCGACTTGATTGACGGGTCTAAAGTCTTTCCCTTTACTCAAATAGCGAGGGACCTGTCAATCTAGATTAGGTGAGAGGGGAGAAGCCATCAAGTGCCCACCCAAAGCACTATTCTTCAGGTTCCAGTGTAAGGAACTTCCCTAGCTAAGCTTTACTTCGGAAGCCCTAACCACCAAACTGATGGGTCCCTGGGTGTGTGTACTAACATTCTTTACCTTAAACGTCACTCTCAAAGTGACGTTCATCCATCCTGGACCCGTATGTTGCACCACCCTAGGTCCCTAAGTCCACTGCCCTGCCCATTTTTACCCTTTCAGGTAAAAATGTTACCTTCCTGCACAATCCCGGCGTCCTCTTGCGGCTTCATATCTGGTGTGATCAATAACATGGCCATCAACCCATCAGACGGCAGTATAGCAGTGACATTTCAAGGGGTTGTCCGGTACAAACCAATAAGTCTGCAGTCACTCTGTGTGACTGCAGACTTATGAATCCCCCAGAGCACGCACTGTGCGCTTCGGGGATTAGCCAGTTTCGAAACCATGACTGGAGGGTATGTATGACTTACACATTCTCCAGGCCAGTGGACGCAGCCTCGCTTTCAATACACTTGTATGGAGTGAGGCCACGCCCTCTAGTCAGCCACGCCCACTAGCTAGCCACATAACTACATGGGGCGCAACCTTGGCTCAATACAAGTGAATTGAGCGAGGCCACACCCACTGACGGGAGCATCTATAACTCATACATACCCTCCAGTCCCGACTCAGAAAATGGTGAATCCTCACAGCAGGCACCCACTATATCCGGCACGGAGGCCCACTGAGGACCCAAGGCACCAGAAGATCGACTGGTGTTCCGGCGGGCCAGTCCAATGCTGCATGTAGATGTACCCAATGGATCCTTTGTGTCTCATTACCCAAAAAACTTGGATTATATATCTACTAACATAGGCTATATAGTCAGCAAAAATAAAATCAAAGAATTGACCCCCCAATCCATTTACAGTACTTTAGACAACATATGACAGATCTTTTTTCTTTGCTATTTATAGTGCTGTGGATCCCTTAATGATGACCTGTCACTTGTCATAATATGTATTTTTGTTACCTTTCCTTCTGAATCTGGAATCATTTTTGCTTTGTTCCTGTGCCTTTCCATTCATGAGATATGACCCCTCTTCTCTGTACATAAATCTAGTCTTGTAAGCAAGCAGTCATACTCAACAACTCATCTTCGTGAGTACCCCACTCACTTCACTAAAAAGATTAAATTTATACACAAACGAGATGGGCCCATATTTCAGCCAATAAAAAAAAATGCCAGATTCAGGAAAACTGCAAAAAAAAAAAACCTTTTAGATCAGGTTAAAAAAAATCACGTATTTGTGGGAAGTGACAGTCTCTTTTTAAAGAGGTTTTTCAAGACAGACAAGAAATATTTAGGCATCTTTGAAAACTACATTATATAGTTTTATGTATGTGATATTTTATTAATAAACTTGTGGCACTGCCATGGAAACGGCATGCACCCCAAATTATATTAATTTATAAGTTAATATACCCTCTTGGTAAAAAAAAAAAAGAGATTTATATACAGAGAAGAGAGGGACACATTTCTAGAGTGGCAAGCCGCGGGATTCAAGAAAAACATTGCCAGATTCAGGAGCACAGGAAGATAAAAATACAATTTTATGGTAAGGGACTGGTCATCTACAACTGGTACAAGGGCCAAAGAGCCCCATGTGGCATGAACAGCTGCAACTTCTGAACCTCCTATAGCTACACTACAAAAGCCAATGATAACATATAACTCATCATGATGAAAATATTTTATAATATCATACGTGCCATTTTTGTTTAGGCCTGCAACATTCATATCTTCTCAACTCAAGCCCCAGTCATATCACCTTCACTGTCCCTTCCACCCAGCATGAAGGGCACAGCTTGGTCAGGGCAGTGTTTATTATGAACACACATTTAATGAAGTGTTGTTTGGAGGTTATCTCACATCAAACCTCTCCCCATGAGAGCACCACTTGTTTTTTCCTGCAGAGATGTTCAGTCAGCCATAGAGGCCTCCACAATGTAGTTTCAATTGAATTTACCTACATTACAAGTAGATAAATCTCAGCTGATAATAGTGTCACTGCATTACTACTTATTGTGCAAAAATACCATATGGCAGCAGATGATAAATCTGTGGGTCTATAAGTGCAGATCTATCTCCGTGCTCACAATTTTGCCATGATCAAGAACCTTAAGGCTATGTTCACACGGTGCGGTTTTTGCTGCGGATCCGCAGCGGAATTGCACTGCGGATCCGCAGCAGTTTTCCATGTAGGTTACAGTACAATGTAACCCAATGGAAAAAAGGACCCGCTGTGCCGACGATCCTTTTTTCCACAGGCAAATCCGCAGCGGTTTTGCCTGCAGAAAAAAAGAAGTAGCATGTCACTTCTTTCTGCAGATTCCGCTGCGGGTTTCCAGCAGCACCAATAGGAAACTGCATTTGGAAACCCGCAGTGGAATCCGCAGAAGAAAAAGGATCAAAAACCGCAGCTAAAATCAGCGCTGAATTTAGCTGCGGTTTTTCAAAACAGGACCTGAAAAAAAAAGGATCGTGTGAAAGTAGCCTAAAGCTAGCCATACTTCTAACTTCCAGCAGTTTTACAACTATGCTATGTGTATGCATGCTTTGCTGATTTGATCAAAATTGCAGCAAGCAGCCCAGAAAGTGACACATTGGCAGAATCACAGTCTCTGCCCCCTACATCATGCAACTCCTAGTTGGGTAGCAAAAACCTGGTGACAGATTCCCTTTAAAAGATAAAGATTGCAACAGGGAAAACAGGTGAAATGAAAGGATCCCGGTCATGTAATATCCAATAGTAGTGTTATTCGTCATGTACACAGGACAGCTTGCTCTGAAAAGTGACTTGAAAGTAACATAATTATCCAAAGAAAGTACTAAAGATCAAACATACTTATTTTATTTGTCTTCAGTTTATGAGCCTTTAACATAATTGTCCCACCCCGGGCATACTTTTATTTTGATTATATATAAGTTTTTATCTATAAATTATTTTGTTTAATTCTACAACCATATTTTCTCTTCTTTTTTTTACGATTATATTTTGTAATATATACTATTTGTTTAATGACTTACTATAAAGAGGACAATTGCCTTTTATGATATCTGCATAATAATCTATTTATATAATGTGTGGCTACTTAATTAAGTGGCTCCGTTATTAATCAATCAATGGGCGTCCCAGTTCTAGCTTATCTTTGGGTGACATCTTCTGATAAATAGAAATTGTCTAGAAAAGACAACCCCTTAAATTGAATGTGTTATAAAAAAAATAGCTATTGCATACATTTAGTCTCTTTGTTAACTGTATTTATTTTTTGCCAAAGTTTTGTTTCCGTTTCACAAATTATATAATAAATGAAAATGTAAAACATTGCACTTTTCACACCGGCCACTGTGGCTTTTTTAATACTTTAACTTCCTGATGTTTCAGAAAATGCACATCTGCATTAGCAGCAATGAACAGTCTCAAACCCTGTCTTTTGTATTGAAGCATCTAATGAGCGTGTGCAAAGGTTATTGTGAAGGGAAGGGGAGTGGGTGAGCTCTGAAATCACATTGTGATTGGTGGATCCTGTGTTATCAGCTGTGTATAGAGGTGTGAACTGTCTTTGCAATCCTGCTTGTGTTGATAAGGAGCCTGCTGAAAACTGTTCCTCAATCAACAGCAAGTCAGAGTTTAAAATAGCCCTCATGGTCAGTGTGAAAATTGTAAGATTACAAAATTTGTTGAGTGATATGAAAAAAAAAAGTGGTCATGTTTTTAATGCATATAACATAAAAAAAACTAATGTAATAGTAATAATAATATAATAGGTAATTTTCTGATAACACATTCCCCATAAATTACCTTGTCATGTGAGTGCCACTTTGGTTAATTATCTTGCCTACGATCCTTTTTAGTCATGTGTATAAAAGTTACAGTGGATCCAATAAATACTCCAGCTCCCTATAAATTCTGCCATGTGTTGTGATGGGAGTCTGACTTTTGAAAATAAAAATGATCTAGGCGTCCATTGAGATGGTCATCATCAATGATCAAAGTCTGATTCATCCCCAGGCACTAAACTGTCCGTCTCATCCTTCATTCCATAGTAGAGGTCATCAATCTCAGAGTCATGGCTAGGCCCCGGCATAAATGAGGCAATCCCTGGTTCTTCTTTACCGATGTAGTGGGGACATGGATTGCTTTCATGTTTCACCTCGGGGTCCACTACTTCATGGGACAATTGGACTTTGATTCCTTCTGGTCCAGGTTCATCAATGAGGTCGATTCCTTCTCCAGAGATGGGACCTTGAAGCTCAGGCCCAGAGTTCCCCATCATCGGCCGGTCATTTTGCCAATCATCACTGCTGTGAAGAGATGACGTACAACTTCTGCCATCTTCAGATGCTGTAAGGTTGGTGTCTTCTTTAAGACAGACAAGGGGTGCGGAGTGGCTACAGAGAAGAAAAGCAATCAATTGAGATTGGACCTCATAAGGAAATTTCACTGAGAGTATTTCTAAGTGTAGGATCTAGTGAGGGAACTAATGGCTGTTGGTCATGTAGTTGACCGCATGTGCATCCCTTCATTGAGATTAATGGAAGTTATAGAATTTTTTTAGATCCCGTACTAATGTGAGCTGGACTAAACCATTCTTTTAGCAGAGAATGTGGCCAATTTTTTGTTTTTGCCCTTTTGTTTTTTCCTTCCCTTCTTCCAAACGCTGTAACTTAAAGTGGTTGTCCAGTCCAGATTTGGTACGAAAAGTCTGCAATCACTCTATGTGACTGCAAACTTGTGAATCCTCACAGAATGCACAGATTCTCCAGTGTCGGCGCCGAGAGCAGGTGGTCATGTGATCACAAGTATGAGATAAGCATACTTCCGGTCACATTCCAACTAGACGACGCTGCGCACGACTAGTTGGAATGTGGCAAGGAGTATGCATATGCAGCGCCCCAGAGTCCTGGTCGTTGCAGTACTGTGGCTCCGCCACTATGGGGAGCTATGGTGCGTCCGATGGCACTGAAGGAGTTCATCTGATCAGGTATCACAGACACCAATACATTTCACAGCCGAGCCTCCGGGGGGAGCTAAGGGTGCTATTCATTAGGCCACTCCCCACCATAGTGGGTAAACTGGGGGTCAGGCAGGAAGTTAGATCAGAAGCTGACTGGGTTGGAACCAGGCAACACCTGGTGGCAGAGGGTGTTGTAGGGGAAGATACAGTAGGGTCTCTGTCAGGGGTGGGATCCTGACAGAGGCTTGGCATTGAAAAGAACGTAACGGGTCCGCGCCAGCTCCGGGAAGCGGCGGGACCCAAGAAAGGACTAGAAGCGAGATAGATTGTGCTGAGTGAGAAACGAGATCAAGCAATAGGAGAATTCCAGTAGGGGTCGTGCTGTAAGACCGGAGCAACACCCTACTGAGGCGCACTACCGGTGGCCGGAACGCCGAGGGAGTATTATAACATTCAGCTTCAAGCAATACTCTAAACAGCGGCAGGACAGTCAGTTTAAGGCGGGCTGTCTAACACATATCACCTATGAAGTCTTGGGAGGCAATTGCGGGAGAGGGGCGTCTCTAGGGTCCCGGAAGAACTCCAGGCCTATCCGACAAACGGGTGCCGTTCTAACTGTAACATCAGGAAGGGACGGACGATTAGAAGAACATCATTTAATCGAGTTGTGAGGGAACTTAAGAAACAGACACAACGGTTGTGGGGTACTTTCCGTAAGCACAGCAGGGGAGGACTACAACACATAGCGCTAAGAAGGAAGGCACCGATTTCCACCTGTGAAGTGAACTCTGGAGGTGCCATTGGACCGGCCGGACTTGCGCAGCCTGGTGAACCGTATTCTGGACTGAGGACTCAGAGATCTCCAGTAAAGAGGTAAAGAGACTGCAACCTGGTGTCCTCGTTATTTACCGCGACCTGCACCCCACAACTGCACCGTTACAACACCACTTATTGCACCGGACGTCCCCCACTGACAGACAGGGCCACGGACCGGGTCTAGCCACCGTGATAACCCCAGGACTGAGACCCAGAGGCCCGGCTCCGGGTACCCCTCGGCCCTGCGGCGGTGTGGGGGCGCTCCACATATCTCATACTTGTGTTTACATGACAACCCACTCCAGACACTGGAACTGTAGAAGTCTGATCACTTTGCGATAATCATAGATGTTGCGCCATCTGATATTTTTCAATTTGTCACTACTAGTAGTTTTAGCGTACAGGATCCCGCCGTCATCACGTATGATAACAGAGATTTATGTGTTCCTGAACACTTTCCAGTAAGTTGTTGCTACGTACCAATTGGCTTCGACCATCGCGTTCTCTTCTTTGCAGACTGAATTCCTGTGTATCTCTACCTTGGCTTCTACCTTGGCTTGTAAATCCCCCAACTTTGACTGTGGTAATAGAGGGACTGATTGGACTAAGTCGTCTTCTCCAGGCTTCTCCACTTTGATGTGAATTTGTTCATAAGATGGTAGAGAGGCTTCGTATTTCGCAGCATCTTTAGCGCTTGTGTAAGGTGTGGTAGACCTAATAAGATATAAATGCAGAAAAATAGTCCAGTGCATTATCATATTTCCCATGTCTTATGCACTACTTGTGCTTATTGCAAAATTTAAAGCTGACCTAAAACAGCCATATTTTTGGGAATATTCAGGTTAATGTAAATGAGAAAATAATCCTCATAACAAGGTACCTTACAACAAAAGTTACTTATCTCTGGGCCACTTTTACTTCCCCTGTTTTATACCTTTTGAGCGATGGCCTTGTTGGAGTCCCACCATTTTATAATGACCGTGCCTCTCCAAGCCTCATTGTTGACTAAATTGGTGGACACAGGCAGAAAAGGGCCCCTGTGCAAGAACAATATATGGGCCCTTTGTAGTCTAATACAGTGACATGTAAAAGTTTGGACACCCCTATTATTGTAAACAGTTAAGCAAGTTGAAGATTAAATAATCTCTAAAAGGCCTAAAGTTAAAGATGACACATTTCCTTTGTATTTGAGGAAAAAAATATATATATTGTCATTTTTTTACATTTTAGAAATTATAAAAAGGAAAATGGGCCAATGCAAAAAGTTTGGACACCCTTGGATATTTGTGTGCTCGCTTAGCTTTGACCAAGGTATCAGACCTTTATTACCCTGTTAGGGTTATGGTTTGTTCACTATCATTGTTAGGAAAGGCCATGTTGTGCAAATTTCCCAGCTTTATAAAACCCAGCATCTTCTAACCTTGTGCCAAAAAAACATCAAATGAAAATGGTGGAGGCACACAAAGCAGGAGAAGGTTATAAGAAGATAGCAAAGTGTTTTCAAGTTGCCCTTTCCTTAGTTTGAAATGTAATTAAGAAATGTTAGTTAACAGGAACAGTGGAGGTCAAGATATGGTCTGGAAGACTAAGCAACATTTCAGTGAGAGATTGTAGGATTGCTAGAAAGGCCAATCAGAACCCCAGCTTGATTGCAAAAGACCTTCACAAAGATTTATCAGACTCTGATACATTGCCTCCCATCTTCTTGCGCCGCCGACCTCCTGCTTGCTTCACAGGCTCCCCAACATCACGCTCCGTACTTATGCGCAGGCGTACTTATGTGCCCTGTTGAGGGCAGCGTAAAGTACTGCAGTGCGCAGGTGCTGGGCCTCTATGACCTTTCCCGGCGCCTGCGCACTGCAGTACTTTGCTCTGCCCTCAACAGGGCACATAAGTACGCCTGCGCCGAAGCACGATGCCAGGGAGCCTGTGAAGCAAGCAGGAGAGCGGCGGCGCAAGAAGATGGGAGGCGCCGGACCTGGACCTGCAACGCCCATCGGACCAGACTGCTCCCCGGGTGAGTATAATAAAACTTATTTTTCCTCTTTCAGGTCGGATTGGGGGCTTATATCCAGCATCATAGAATGCTGTATATAAGCTCTGAATGTCAATGGACGCATCTTATATAGGCCAAAACAGCTAACAGGTTCCCTTTAATCTTCAACTTGCTTAACTGTTCACAATAACAAAAATTTTGGCCAGGGTGCCCAAACATTTATATGCCACTGTAGGTCATCGTAATGAACAATTCCACTAGATTTGGAGGTGAGGTGGCCCCCTTACCTCTTGGGCCCCTGTGCAGCTGCACAGGTTACACTAATGATATGTCCATTCCTGTCCCTCCCTGTAGGATTGGACAAGCTCCGTCTCATGGCAGAGTATCCTGGCACAATGCACAAGAAACTTTCTGGTAGTTCTGCTTTGCAGGAGATTTTGGGACACTTTTATGATCCATGAAAAATATACCATCTCTCTTCTTTTTCTGGTAGCCTCCTTACATTGCACAAGTTTTGTCTTAGGAACAGAAAAAGAGCCAACGTCAGCCTCTATGGTCAGCCTCTGTTGTCAGCCTCTATGGTCAGCCTCTACGGTAGGTATCCTTGTCTATGTGTCTCTATATTAACAGACTGTGAACAAACCGTGTTAAAGGCTAACCATACAGATATGGCACCTCACATCTGGCCATTGAACAACTGCAGGATCAGACTACACAAGGTTTACTTGTAGTCTGTAACCATGGAGACACAAAGGTTTGAATAGAAGCTGTTTACGTTTTACTCAACATGATATAATGGTTGTAAACAAGATAACAGTTTGCTGTTAAGATGCATTGGAAAAACAAAACTAGTTGGGAAGTTATATGTAGTCTTGAAAGGTCAAATGTCACCAAATTTCACAATACAAACTATAAAAATTCTTAAATAGATCTCTAAGACCCAATGTGGCTGGTGTACTTACTTCACAAGCCTACATCATACTGGATCGTTAACCCTTTTTAAGGCTTTTCCTTGTCATGTTAAAATAGTAATTTTAGCATTTTAGGTGGGAAAACTTTGAATGAAAATTACACAGCCATTACACCATCGCATCAGGTACAGGAGATCTATTATGTAACAATGTACAGTTTGTGCTGTGAAATCTAGTGACAGATCTGTTTTAAGAGAACCTGTCACCAGGTTGAAAGTTTCCAGGTTTTTTTGCCCTTATTTTATTCCCACCACTCCCCTGAGCATACCATTTTTTGTCCTAAATCCACCCTACGGTTCTAGACATATGGTCCTTTTTATTCAATGCTATTTTTTTAAGGTCGTTATCAAGGAGATGTTCACAGGCTCCTCGGGGGTGTGTCTTTGGACTGTTCTGCATTATTACCCTATAAGCCACGCCCCCTTGTTAGGAGCATAAAAAAAATAGCACGAAATAAAAAGCCCCATATCTCTGAAACTGTATGGTGGATTATAAAAAGTAAAAAAATGGACTACTAAGGGGAGCAATGGGAATAAGATAAGAGAAAAAAAACGGCCACTTTTGACCTGGTGACATGTCATATTTAAATAGCACGAGTATATGATTATCTGCTGTCATCATATCACGTTTCTATTCTTTATACACTACCTTTCTCCTGAATTATCTCTGATAATAAACTTCCTTGTTTTCACTCCAGTTTAATATGATGTGCCTGTTAGATAAACTTCTACATAGTTTCCACTTTACACGACGTAATAATGTTTGACCTTGGAGTAAATGACACGAGGAATAATCTGTAGGAATAATTATGTAAAGTTCATCATTCAGTCTGCTAGAGACATACCACTGCTTCTGGGGAAATTCAGGATTAGCCAATGCAGAAGATTTCTCTGACAAAGGGACAGTTTCCATATCCACCGGGACAAATGTGATCTGTAAAAATGTTACAGAAAAAAATATATATATATAGAAATGCAGAAAAAGAAAAAAAAAAAAAAGTAAACCAATTTTAGTCTGATGGGTTTTTTTTTTGCTAGTAGTAAAAGTGCCATAAATTTTACAGTTATCTAATCATGCACACAATGATATCACACCCCATGCATAATACACAGAGTGATGTCACAATACCGAGGTAGGAAACACAATGATGTCACAACAAAGAGATAATAAACACGGTGATGTCACAGAACAGAGAGGTTATACAGTAGAGTGACGTCACAGTACGGGGGTAATATCACAATACAGCAATCATCATTACAGCTGTACGATAACACAAACCACGAAGAAATAACAGACGCGATGATGTCATAGTACATGGATAACAAACACTGCAAAATCATACGTATTAAAGTGATGTAGAATGGGAATAATGCACATAGTAATGTCAAATGATGTGCATAAGCATATGACAGAACAGTGATAATGTCACATAAGTGGAATATCAAACAATGATGTCCCAGTGTATTGATAACAAAATGGTTATTATACACGGTAATTTAATAGTATAATAGGGAATTTTGCACACAGTGATGTCACATTATGTGCACAGTCAAGAAACTAGAATAATAACTAGATCAGAGAGAATTGTAGAGGTAGAACCGGCAGCAAGGAAAACTGGTGAAAAACGCAGGATACAAGTTATACATATAATGGGCAGAAATGGTGTTATTCCCCATGTTCACACACACAACAGCTTATTCTGAAAAGTCATCTGGAATAACAAAAAATAGTATAAAGTGTCTCTAGAAGTTGTATTTGTATTTACAAATAAGAAAACACGCTCTTCTAATATTACTCCTCATCCTTAAAATCTTTAAGCATACAAGGAAATATGAAGAGCTCAATAGAATAAGCGGCCATGCTCCTACCTTGGGGTAGCACTGACAGATGCTCCAGGTGATCCCTACAGACACCAGTAAGACCCCCACACAACAGAATGTGATGTATATCTGGGGTTTTTCCACACTCATAATGAACATGCCGATCATTATCAAGAAAAATCCCAGGACGATGAGTCCGTAGCGGAAGGTTTTATCCTCTGCCATATCCTCCAGAAGAAAAAAATAAAGTTTCCCTGGGGGTTATTAAAAGTGAAGGCGTCCAGGTATGAAAGATGGAATTAAAGCGACAGGCGTCACAGAGCTCCTACTGTACTTGGTGATCTACTGCTCGTTCCACAATCAGACGTAGACCGGTCCTGACCAAAGTTGATCCAGCCAGTTCTAAAAAGTATTGAAATGAATGCAAATAGTCTCCTGAAATTTCCACTCCAGCGATGCTGCCCGCCTCTGTTTCACCTTCCCTGGAGGTATAAATACCCAGGAATGTCTACACCTAGACCTGTTGTGTATATAAATGAATGACTGCGGACCTCTGCCGAGCCTGCCAGTGCCATACACCACATTATATTGTACCCCTGTAAATCTTTACAGGAGCTTTCACCTTTTTTTTTTTTTTTTTTTTAAAGTATGTATACATGTATACAATGCTATCAATTGGTATGTGCTTTACCTGCTCCTGTGCTTTTGATGATCCTTCTAAACTTATTTTTAGAATAATCTAATTAAAGGGAACCTGTCACCCCCAAAATCGAAGATGAGCTAAAGGCCCCGTCTCACTAAGCGATTTACCAACGATCACGACCAGCGATACGACCTGGCCGTGATCGTTGGTAAGTCGCTGTGTGGTCGCTGGGGAGCTGTCACACAGACCGCTCTCCCCAGCGACCAACGATCAGGGGAACGACTTCGGCATCGTTGAAACTGTCATCAACGATGCCGAAGTCCCCCTGCAGCACCCGGTAACCAGGGTAAACATCGGGTTACTAAGCGCAGGGCCGCGCTTAGTAACCCGATGTTTACCCTGGTTACCAAAAAAAACAAACACTACATACTCGCCTTTCGGTGTCCAGGTCCCTTGCCGTCTGCTTCCTGCTCTGACTGAGCCGCCGTACACTGAGAGCGCAGCGGTGACGTCACTGCTGTGCTCTCACTTCTCACTGTACGGCCGGCAGTCAGTGAGAGCAGGAAGCAGACGGCAAGGGACCTGACGGACATCAGAAGGCGAGTATGTACTGTTTGTTTTTTTTTACATTTACGCTGGTAACCAGGGTAAACATCGGGTTACTAAGCGCGGCCCTGCGCTTAGTAACCCGATGTTTACCCTGGTTACCAGTGAAGACATCGCTGGATCGGTGTCACACACACCGATTCAGCAATGTCAGCGGGGCCTCAACGACCAAAAAAAGGTCCAGGCCATTCCGACACGACCAGCGATCTCGCAGCAGGGGCCTGATCGCTGGTACGTGTCACACATAGCGAGATCGCTATGGAGGTCGCTGTTGCGTCACAAAACTTGTGACTCAGCAGCGATCTCGCTAGCGATCTCGCTATGTGAGACGGGGCCTTAAGCCCACCGGCATCAGGGGCTTATCTACAGCATTCTGTAATGATGTAGATAAGCCCCCGATGTATCCTGAAAGATGAGAAAAAGAAGTCAGATTATACTCACCTGTGGGGGGCGGCGGTCCGATCGGATGGGCGTCGCGGTTCGGGGCCTCCCATCTTCATAGGATGACGTCCTCCTCTTGTCTTCACGCTGCGGCTCCGGTGTACTTTGTCTGCCCTGTTGAGGAAAGTACTGCAGTGCGCAGGTGCTGGGCCTCTCTGACCTTTCCCGGCACCTGCGCACTGCAGAACTTTGCTCTGCCCTCAACAGGACAGACAAAGTACACTGGAGCCGCAGCGTGAAGACAAGAAGAGGACGTCATCGTAAAAAGATTGGAGGCCCCGGACCGGACCGCGACGCCCAGGTGAGTATAATCTAACCTCTTTTTCTCATCTTTCAGGATACATCGGGGGCTTATCTACAGCATTCCAGAATGCTGTAGATAAGCCCCTGATGCTGGTGGGCTTAGCTCATCTTCGATTTTGGGGGTGACAGGTTCCTTTTAACCCCTTTCTGACATTAGACGTACTATCCCGTCGAGGTGGTGTGGGCTCGTATGCCCACCGACGGGATAGTACGTCATAGCGATCGGCCGTGCTCACGGGGGGAGCGCGGCCGATCGCGGCCGGGTGTCATCTGACTATCGCAGCTGACATCCGGCACTAGTTGCCAGGAGCAGTCACGGACCGCCCCCGGCACATTAACCCCCGCCACACTGCGATCAAACATGATCGCAGTGTTCCGGCAGTATAGGGAAGCATCGCGCAGGGAGGGGGCTTCCTGCGGGCTTCCCTGAGACCCTCGGAGCAACATGATGTGATTGCGTTGCTCCGAGGGTCTCCTACCTTCTTCTCCCTGCAGGCCCTGGATCCAAAATGGCCGTGGAGCTGCATCCGGGTCCTGCAGGGAGGTGGCTTACCAAGCGTCTGCTCAGAGCAGACGCCGGGAAGCCTCCAGGAGTGCACGTCAGATCACTGATCTGACACCGTGCACAGCAAAGTGTCAGATCAGCGATCTTACACTATAACATGATGCCCCCCCCCCCCCGGGGCAATGTTATCGTACTGACCTGAAGAATAAAACTGCTTTATCCATTTTACCAAACACGGAACTGTATAAACACCCCCCAAAAGAAATTCATGAATAGCTGGTTTTTGGTCAATCTGCCTCACAAAAATCGGAATAAAAAGCGATCAAAAAATGTCACTTGCCCGAAAATGTTACCAATAAAAATGTCAACTCGTCCGGCAAAAAACAAGACCCCACATGACTCTGTGGACCAAAATATGGAAAAATTATAGTTCTCAAAATGTGGTAATGCAAAAAATAAAAATAAAAAACTGCTATAACTAGTAAATCAAACCCCCCCCCTTCATCACCCCCTTAGTTAGGGAAAAATTAAAAAAAATTATTTATTTCCATTTTCCCATTAGGGTTAGGGCTAGGGTCAGGGCTAGGGTTAGGGCTAGGGTTAGGGTTGGGGCTAGGGTTAGGGTTAGGGCTAGGGTTAGGGTTTGGATTACATTTACGGTTGGGATTAGGGTTAGGGGTGTGTCAGGGTTAGGGGTGTGGTTAGGGTTATGGTTGGGATTAGGGTTAGGGGTGTGGTTAGGGTTGGGATTAGGGTTAGGGGTGTGTTGGGGTTAGGGGTGTGGTTGGGGTTAGGGGTGTGTTTAGGTTAGGGTTTCAGTTGGGGGGTTTCCACTGTTTAGGCACATCAGGGGCTCTCCAAATGCAACATGGTGTCCCATCTCAATTCTAGTCAATTTTGCACTGAAGAGTCAAACTCTCCAATGGCCACATTGAAAAAAAGAATGGATAACACAGAGATGTCATCGGAGTGCTTTTGTATTTTACGGGATCTCACACAAGTGCTATCTGCACTTTTCTAGGTGTCATACTAGTGCTTCTATATTTCTATGGAGTCATGCTAGTTCTGATGGTTACAGATAACACAATACGCTTGATGGTTGCAATTCACATTTGGAAAAACGTAACTTTTTTTGTTCACACTTTCACAGTCCTCTATCGGGGACCAAGACTCAACTGAAAATCCAATTGTGCCAAAACTGACTACCGGCTTTTGTGTCTGGGAAGCTACCCCTCTTTTACAGTCTGCCGAGCAGCCCTGTTTATCCGGAGGCCAGCATCTCCGTGGGTCCTCGTGGCTGCCAGGTCACAGCCTTCATAGAATTTAATTACCTGTTGATGCGACTGTGCAAACATGTGCATCACCCAATGGTCCGCATGATGAGAGTAAGGTCCTGCATCAATGCGTCAGTCAGTGACGTCATATCTACACATACCTGCTGGACTGCACACATGGTCGCCAGGCTTCATCCATGGGTCGTATTCTAATGACTACATCAGGTGCATGATCAGCACTGTGAACACGTCCCTTCAGGTACGGGTAGATGCAATGGCATCGGGGGTACTCATCGCCCAATGTGGAAGTTGAGTTTCAGCGGATGACCCTTTTTTACTTAACACATAAGGGACAGTTGGCCTATGTACCAAGAGCCAATTGGGGTAACACTCTCCCTTTGGATTCCACCGGTTCACTGGCTTACCTGGACTGGAACTAATAGGCCACTTATTAGACCAAAATTAGACCCCTAGGAAGACTCCCCTCTGCCCCTTCTACCAATGTAGTAGCCCAGCGACCTGGCACCAAAATCCATACAGCTATGTCAGTGCCGGGCTCTTCCTCGGCGCATGGCATGACCTGGCAGCTATTCCTGCAAGTAGGCAGCCAGGAAACTATCATTCATGCTGCCAACTGATGTGACAGGGTATGGCGGAGCACTACATGTACCAGCCGAATACACACAGGAAAAAAAGGTGCAATGTCAACATAGGTCACAAAGTAACACAACATATACATAACATACACTAGACGTCGTCAATAGTATATTTAAAAAAATAAACTAATTAAAATAAAAAAGCTCCAAAGAAAAAAAATGTAAATCGATAATGATAAGGGGAAAATGAGGTTTGCTCTTTTCTAATGTTACATTCTGGTATTTAGCAGTCTATCTGTGGCTGCTGGTCACACACTTGCAAACAATTTTGTACACATAATTCTCCGATCTCTTTCCCATCCTCATCCGTTCCTTTTCTACAAACAATTCTGCACTCACATTAGCTGCGTGCACCCTAGGAACGGTCACAGTAAACACTTTTTACATGAGACCTCTATTCCAGACACAAAGATTTCTATGAAAATAAGGAAAGGTATAAAACATTAAAAAAATTCTCACTAAAACTGAAAAGACGATTCTTACCTAAGTTTATTGTCCTTTATTTCCGATACAAAATCAGCAGCAAATCCATCACATTAACAATGGTGGACATCACTATACATCAGTGCAATTAACAATTTCTCATTTTCTGGGGTTAAATTATAATTTGCTTCTGGATATTTCTAAGAGGATTTTCTGTGGTCAACACTGAGCTATAGTATAAGGATTCGTGATGTGACCTGAAGAATAAATGCACTCGTAAAAATTCTAATGACACTCTGGGTTTCCAAGTATTGACCTTCAGCCACAACCAGGCGTTTAGATCAGGCTGACTGGTCACAGAATCACTCCTGGTATTGGAAATTTCACTGGACACAGCACAACAAAGCTGTACATATTACACAGTAAGATTGATGTGTAGTGATGAGTGAACGTGCTGGGATAAGGCGTCTTTGGCATGCTCGAAAAATATGTCCGAGTCCCTGCAGCTGCTGTTCAACAGCTGCAACACGTGCATGGATTCCATGTTTGTTAGGCAATTCCTCCATGCGTTGCGGCTGTTGAATAGCCATGAGATGTGCAGCTGCAGGGACTCGAACATAGTTTTCGAGCAGGCCAAAGTCACTTGGTTAGCACCTGAGCATGCTGAGATAACACCTTATCAGAGCACATTCGTTCATCACTATTGCTCAAAATATTTTTCTTTTGCATAAGCCCTATTTATACATTGAGCCACAACCATTACTAGTTAACGTGAACGCTTTCTTTTGTTTCCCGATAACTCCACTGTTGTCACCATAAATAGTGAACATGACGGCACTTTGTCCACAGCAGGTCCCGTTTATTGAGTATAAATACAGGTGATTATCGCAGACACTCCTTCAGCTGTCACATCCACAGAGTCATTCCAGGAAAGGTGATGGGCGTTGGAGAAGTCCTAAGTCAAAACCTGACCGATCACCCCTAATATACATATTCAGCCAGATCTCTGACGCCGCTCGTCCCCCGGGATAAGAAGATTTAGCTTATCGAATGCTGGTTTCCAGTAAGGACTAGGAGATTTGGGTACACCTCGATGTGGTGGGATGGCTTTTACACTTATTTTTTTAATAAAAACCAGGAGATCCTAAGTACCCTATGTTATTTATATGTACTATTACATTTACTTACGTGCAACAGGGCATTTGCTGATTTTTTTTCGATCTTAGGTTTAGTCAGACTAATCCACATGAGTTTATCCAGAGTCAAAAAATTATGGATTCATCTAATTTATTTTATGGACATGAGGGAGAAAAAGTGCCCTATTTTTAAGGATTGCTCAGGAATTTGTCTACAGTTGGCAACTCTAATGTGTATGCAGGAACTGTGACCTAACCTTGCCAAGCCACGAGAAATATGAGTTTTCTAGAGTCAATAAACATCTGAAAATTTCTGTAAAGTCTGTACAATGGAGAGGGACGTTTTGCCATCTCCATCATGATATAAAACCCCCACCCTACAAAATCCTGCAGTGTCCAACGGGGCCGAAAGGCCACTTTCACCGAGATAAAGAATGGGACATTTAATTTAAAAACTGTACTCACCTCCTGTCCCCTCCTCTACCCATTTATGCCAGGAGATGTCGCAGGACACAGCCTGTGCAGACGCGCTGCGGCCGTCCAAGAGGTGAGTATAGCATTTTTTTTGTTTATTTCCTGTACATAATTACTTTTAAAGTAGGAAAACCCCTTTAAGTATTTTAAAATTGTATGCTTTGTTTCCATTTTCATTTGGCATAAGAGATGCTGAATTTCCGAGAGTTCTGAATTAAATTGCTCCAGTTAAAAATAAAGAATAATGCTATGATTCTGGTCATTAAGAGTCAGCAGCAACTTGTACTTTAGGCGAACAAGAGAGCTCCATAGACAAAGAACTATAGGGGTACTTGACCTAAGAGTGCCATCTGCTGGTGAGATAATGCATGTTCAAGCACCAAGCTGCATAGAGAATTTACACTTTCTCTCTCTGCAGCACATTTGACGTTTATTCCAGGCAAATCTCCCGGCGTATACGTGAAGTGTATCCCTAGTGCTTCATATAGCCAATGGCAATGAAAAGAGCATTCTTTTGGTCTCTGTCATTGACATTTTTTAATACTTTGACTTTTTTAATTATATATACTGTATATATTTTGCTATACATTGGACCTCCATAGCAAAACATATCACGCACAGCATATGTGTTTTACAATTTTGAGTCAGTATGCCTATGCAGTGCCATACATTGAAGCCTTATGTCGGTAGTATACATTGGAACATTTTCCAAAAGTATTCCTCTGCACTATGAACTGTGCGTTGATCCTTTATAGAGGACCTTGTCATTAATATCTGGATTATTGGGATTATTTCTGAAAAATCAGGACAATTGGTCAAATTAATGATAGTTGGCATGTATGCACCTCTTAATGAGATGGGAATAACCTTTAAAGGGAACCTATCACTTGCCATAATCTTTACCTGGTGTAAATGCCGCTGTTCTCCTGAATCCGGTGTTGTTTTTCTTTTGTATCTGCTCCTTTCTGTTCCTAAGATATGGCCACTTCTTCTCTGTATATAAATCTAGTGTTTTTAGCCATTTGGGTGTGGTCATTATGAAAACACCCACAGATCAGAGTTGGTGACCACACCCACTTTGCTAACCAAACAAGATTTATATAGAAGAAAAATGGGCCATATCTTAGGAATGGAGAGGAGCATGAACAAAAGAAAAACAGCGTCAGATTCAGTAGAACAGCGGCATTTATACCAGGTATAAATTATGGCAAGTGACATGTTCTCTTTAAGGGTTATTTCCATCTCTTTAAGACGTGCATATATGCCAACTATTTAGAATTTGTCTAATTGTCCTGATTTTTCAGCGATAATCCCAGGAAATGTGCAGTGTACCAGGCAAAAGGAGAATAGGTTACACACTGTAATTCCTGCCGATAAAGGAGCGTTTCTCACTGGGGCTGAAGAAGAACTACAATGCTCCTAAAGACACAAATTTTGGCAATTATGAGTGATGTCCCATAGCTAGATGATGCATGAACGCCAGGAGATTGATGTGTGAGCCCTCAGCCGATCCTTAGAATGAAAGCGCCACAGTGTCACGTCAGCGCTGCGCCCCTTCACAGTTTTTTCTCAGCACAGGGAGGTCCCGGCCACCTCCTGCAGTGGCTACATTCAAGCGAACAGGGCCGGCTGCAATTCCCTACACAACAGCTATACAATTAGGTAAAGATACAAAAAAGGTGAATAAAAAAACATGCACAAATCTAATTATGACTAACACACCATTGAGGACATATCCTTATAAGAATATCCCCTAAGTTTGCCACCCCCTCGACTTTAATGTTGATAAAAGTTTCCTCACAAATCCCCTCAAAATGGGAACAAAACAAAGACTTTTTAGATTACACTTACCCATTGGCTCCTACTATAAAGTATTGAGCATCTTCCTAGCCTAAAACGCCTGAAGACTGATTCACTCGCATCTTTTAACAGCTTATCGCCTTTGGAAGCATTTAAAAGACGTTCAAAAGCCCGAACAGATGGACAGTGTTTATGTAAGAGGAAGCAATGGTACCCCTGAAGAGCCTCTGCGTGATGTGGCATTAGCGAGAAAAGATTGCTGGACGAAACCATGCAGGGACAACCGGCACCAGAAAAGTTGCAGGGGGAACAAGTTTGTGTGTGGGACCCGGAAAGGTGCTGCGCATGACGGAGTTCCTGGATATAAAAGTCCTGCATGCCAAACCTCGGCGTGATTTGGCGCCGAGCGGAGCGGACATGGGCCAGAGATGACGCTAAAGCCAGTATGACAGGTCTCAGCAGAGAGCGTGAGCCAGCAGTGCGCTGGCCACCGGTAAACAAGGTCCGGACGATGGCCAGTGAATTCCAAAGACCTGACAACACAGTTCAAGACCCGACTTGCGGCTCAATTTTTTTTTCTTTTGTATTGTTGCATTCTGTGCAAACCGGGGTGTGGCCTTCCCCTCTCCTGAGTTGGAAATTGTATATGAGGCTTCTGGTGTTCACTGGTTGGGCCCAGTCCTTTTGTCTGCCGTTATTCACACTGAGGTCAACATTGAAATTTTAAATGCACTTTTGCTTTTTTACTTAGTTACAGCAGGGTTTTTTTACTCCCTTTTTCTCTTGTAGGTTTTATGTGTTTTGTGGCCAATCTTAACATGCGTTTGACTTCTGCATGTGTACCAACTCAAGTTAAGCTCAATTTTTGTGTTTTTTTTCTTTGTAGTGTTGCATTCTGTGCAAACCGGGGTGTGGCCTTCCTCTGTCATGAGCTGGAAATTGTATTTAAGGCTTCCCCAGTCTGGTGTTTCACTGGTTGGGCCCAGTCCTTTTGTCTGCCCTTATTCTCACCGAGGTCAACATTGACACATGGTAACACAAGACCTCTCTAAGAAACTCATATAGATAGGCCACAAGAATGTTAGCCCCCCCGCGTAAACCTGAAAGAAATATAGCGGGGGTCTCATGGCCTCATGGACCCTGTCATTTAATATGGCTTTCTGTCAGAAGAAAGGTCAAGTAAAGGTCAGGTCAGTCATCTCTGAAAGTGTGACACTGGTTTTATCCAGTTTTTTCTGGTATGTTTGGCAGCTATTGAAACGGTTTTCTATTGGCTGTAAGCAGCTTTGCCGCTCTTTTTTTGAATATATACACACCTGTTTTGTGGTATCTGGTCATTCTGTCAGCGGAAGAAGATAAAGAAGACACATACCCCAGGATGGAGAATCTCCTGCAACAGCTCCTGACTAGAGCCGACGGCGAGGATGGAGCGGACTGGCTGAGGCAGTGTCTGGCTATGAAACCTATCTTAGCGCCTGCCGATGCTGTCCCTCATCCTCCAGAAGATACCCTTCGGTCGCCGTGTCAAGCCTCTCTGGTCCTGCCGACACCCACCGCTTCAGGGAGGCGCAGGAGGCAAAGGACCCCATACTCTCCTTCGGCGTCGCCGCCTGCTTCCAGCCGCAGTGTCCAAGAAGGAAGAAGGAAGTTACAGCGGTGGCTTCTGCTGCTGCGGTCCAGACCACCGGTTCGGGAGGATCCCCTGTCATCACACTCAGAAGAGGATGAAGAAACGCCGCTTACAGCAGCTTCCCATATGAGCTTGCCCAACATGGAGGGCTCGAGCTCCAGCTGCTGTATGGAGCAGAGAAACGACCAGCATTCATCAAGGGGTGAGACTTTCAATGTTTCTTTGTCTGTCCCACACTCACATTAAAAAGACATCATAAAGAAAGTGTTAGCTGAAACTTTAAAAGAAGCTATTCCCCCCCCCCCCTTGCTGTCACATCAGCTGTACACAGTGCTGCAATCTCTGACATTTCATCAGCTAACACCGCCCCTGTTAACTCTTTTAAAGAAGCTCTGACATGTGAGCTGTCTCCCTTAGGATTCCATTTAAGCCCTTCTGTTAAAGAGCTTATTTGGAATAATCATTTTATCCATCTTTAAATCTTTCAATAACTGGGTGCAAGCTTTTTCTGTTTTTGCTGCAGTTTTGGGTGAAAAATCTCCCCATTTCTGCAGCAAGATATTTCAGCACTTGGACATAATCCTGGAAGCTGGAATTATGATGAAGCTTTCAGGCACAAATTATCCGTTCACCCCTTCTAGTTCAAGTAAATGCGGTGTTTGTTTCACTTTCAACGATTCCTTTTGTAAGTGGAACAACTGTAGATTCCGCCATGAGTGCTCGTTCTGTGGTAAATCACACCCTATGTCTAAGGCCGGTTTCACACGTCAGTGGCTCCGGTACGTGAGGTGACAGTTTCCTCCCGTACCGGAGACACTGACACACGTAGACCCATAAAAATCAATGCATCTGTTCAGATGTCATTGATTTTGTGCGGACCGTGTGCGGACCGTGTCTCCGTGTGCCAAACACGGAGACATGTCAGTGTTCGTGGGAGCGCACGGATTACACGGACCCAATAGAGTCAATGGGTCCGTGTAAAACACGCACCTCACACGGACATTCTCCGTCTGGGGTCCGTGTGGCGTGCCGGAGACAGCGCTACAGTAAGCGCTGTCCCCCCCACATGGTGCTGAAGCCGCCATTCATATGTTCCCTGTAGCACCGTTTGCTACAGAGAAAATATGAATGATAGTGTTTAAACTAAAGATCCATGTGTCCGCCGCCCCCCCACCCCCTGTGCGCCCCCCCCGCTGGTCAGAAAATACTTATCCGGGTCCCCCGTCGGCTGTCGCTCCTTCCTGGTCTGGCCGCGCCTCCTACTGTATGCGGCCGATTACACTCATGAATATGTGGCTCCACCTCCAATAGGGGCGGAGCCGCCTATTCATGAGTGTAAATGAGCGGCCCCACGTGACCGCATACAGTAAGCCGCGGCCAGACCAGGAAGGAGCGACTGCCGACGGGGGATCCGGGTGAGTATTTTCTGACCAGCGGGGGGGGCGCACAGGGGGTGGGGGGGCGGCGGACACATGGATCTTTATTTTAAACACTATTCTTCATATTTTCCCTGCAGCAAACGTTGCTGCAGGGATGATATGAATCGCAGCTTCAGCACCATGCAGAGTGGGTACCACACGCTCCGTGTGGTACCCACTCGCCATACGGGCGGCACACGTGTGCCGCAGGTATGGCCTCCGTGAGTTCCCAGGCACACGGACACGGATAACTCCGGTACCGATTTATTCCGGTACCGGAATTATCTGGACGTGTGGGACAGCCCTAAATGTTTTAAGTAACAAGCAGCTCAACAGTCCTCACGTAAGGAGCCTAATTCAAAAAGCACAGATGCCAGTGATTCTGGCAAACATGTCAGTATGGCTAAGCAAATATCCCAACCAGGAGACCAGTGAGCTGCTTTTTAATGGTTTTTCTGAATGATTATTTATCCCACAATTTAAAGGGGCGGGTTGTTTTGTTGTTCCTAATTTACCCTCTTTAAAGGCTCACCCTGAGGTAGCTAGGGACAAAATTATTAATGAAATTCAATTAAGCAGAGTTTCAGGCCCTTTTTTAACCCCGCTGTTTGTTAATTTCCATATATCATCATTGGGTATTATGCCAAAAAAAAAAAAAAAAAATAGATGAGGGCTCTTTCCGGCTAATTCACCACTTATCCTCAAGAAATTTGGTTTTAATGCTTTAATGTCCAAGTCAGATATTAAGTCTGCTTTTAGACTCCTTCCTGTTCACCCGTGTGGATTTAATTCTTTAGATTTTTATTTTGATGACTGCTTTTTTTTTTTTTTTTTTTTTTTTGATAAGTGCCTGCCAATGGGCTTTTCTTTGTCATGTTCGTATTTTGAAAGTTTTTCTTCCTTTCTTCATTGGGTTTTACAAACTAATTGTAAGGATGCAGGTATCCTCCATTATTTAGACGATTTTTTGTTTATCGGTCCTTATGGTTCCTCAATATGCGAAGATACCCTCAATAAATTTATCCAAATGTGTGAGCACTTTGGTGTTCCTATTGCTCAAAAAAAAAAAAAAAAAAAAACAGTTAGTCTGCCTAGATCCCTCGAGTTTCTGGGAATCACTCTTGATTATCAAAAAATGGAATCTGACTTCCTGATGAGAAAATTTTTAAACTGCGCATTGCGTTATCAAATTTTTTAGCCAAGAGCAAGGTCACTCTTAAGGAAATTCAATCATTGTTAGGTCTATTGAATTTTGCGGTTCGCGTCATTCCTATAGGTCGGGCTTTTGGCAGAAGTTTATAGGATGCCACTAAAGGTGTATCTTCACCTCATTCGCATGTTAGTATCCATTCTGACCTAAAGGAAGATGCTAGAATTTGGCTCTCCTTTTTGTCAGAGCATAATGGCAGATCTTTTGTCTCTGGCGATTCTTTTCCCTTTCTTTTCACAGCGGATAGCCAGTGTGGCTTCAGTATTTTATTTGACTCTCATTGGATGTCCATCCTGTGGCCAATAAGTTGGGTGTCTAAGAAACTATCTTCAAACGTAATGTGTTGGAACTTTTATTTTCTATTTTTGCAGGAATATTTATTTGGGGATCACTAATGCAGAATTCCAGGATTTTACTCCTTTCCACTAACCAGGCAGTAGTTTTATTTTTTTTTATTATTTTTTTTTTTTTCTATCAACACGTTATCTTCTAAAAATACTTTTGCTGACAGAATTTTGAGACAATTGGTCTTACAATGCCTGAAAGCAAAGTTGGGAAAGAGCAAATTTCTTTTCATAACTGACTCTTTACAAAATCGTCAGTGGTCGAATTTTTTCCTGCAGGTTCCCAACGTGGATTCGGAAGGACCCTCTTACCCCTTTCAATTTGGGACATGGTTGCACTCTGATACAGTATTTTATCAAAAAATCGTTATCTAATAGATCATGGGCTGACTATTCGGCTGCATGGCTGAAATGGAACAATTTTTGCAACCTACATTATTTTGACCCAACAGTTTCTAATCCGGTAGCAGCACTAAAGTTTGCTGAATCGATAGTAGAAAACGGTTTGTCTTACTCGGCAATAGCGAAATGCCTAGCAGGAGTTTCATTTTTCCTTTAAACTTTCTGGCAGTATTGCTTTAACTAATCTTTTCCCAGTAAGCAGTTTTTAAAAGGCTTTAGGAAAACCAATTTTATACCTGACTCGAGACCACCTATTTCCCTGTCTTTATTGAAAGAATTGTGCTCCTGTCTCATCCACGTTTATGTAAGTTTTGAGGAAGCCTTATTATTTAGCTCTATTTTTTCTCTGTCCTTTTTTGGAGCACTTCGCGTTGGTGAGGTGGTTTCTGTTAAGAAATCGGAGCCTTCGGGACTCATGATTTTGGATGTCCAGATTCATGAGTAGTTTTTTAATTTTATTTATAATAAAATTAAAGACAGATCAATTAGGCAGGGGATCTAGGTTGAACATTAAAGCAATCCATGTCTCAATCATTTGCCCTGTTGATAACATGGCAAATTGGATTAAGGTCAGACCTATGGGACAGGGCCCATTATTCATTCATAGTGATTTTTCTCCGGTTACTGTCTTTCAATTTAATTTTGTCCTAAAGAAATGTTTACGCTTTTTGGGTAAAAAACACCTTAAAATCACATCTCATTCGTTTAGAATCGGAGCAGCTACGGAGGCCTCTAGGGCCGGGCTTTCTGATTCAGGGATAAAGGAATTGGGAAGATGGAACTCCAAAAGGTTCAAATTATATGTACGACATGATCTTTATGACTATTAATTATTGTTTTTCTTTCAGGTCCGCTAGTCATTTGGATAGTCGGACATTCTTTTATCTTCTGGGCCAGGAAGAGGGCCAGCCAACGATCTTTATACTAAATATTTATCCTTTAATCCTTCTGATATTCAGGTCTGGTGGCATGGAGTTCGCGGCTTGAAATGGCATTGCCTGGTTGCTGAAGTGAAGAAATGGCTAATTAAATTTCCTTCCCCTGATTTAATTATATTTCATGTAGCTGGGAATGATCTTGGAAAAATCAGGACTCTTGACTTATTATCGGCCATGCGATCCGATTTTATTTATCTTAAACAAATTCTGCCTGATTCAAACTTTGTTTTTTCAAGATTATTCCCAGACTTTTGTGGCACAACAATTAATTTTCTTTTTTAGATAATATCCGGAGAAGGGTCAATAAATCCATGGAAAAATTTTTTCTTTTAATTTCAGGGTTTTCATTCCGGCATTTGGATTTGGAGGGTTTTTTACTGGGCCTTTATAGGCCTGATTTGGTTCATTTATCTGATATTGGCCTTGATATTTTTAATTTGGACTTACAAACTATCATTGAAAAATGGCTGTGTGGTTTGGGGGGGGCCATGTCTCGCTGAGTCATGGCCTTGTGGGAAAATCACCCATGTCTGGGTGGATTGGTTTATTGGAAAAGTTTGGTACTTTGGTTTTATAATTTATGGAGTTTATTTATTGGTGATTAATTAATTTATGTAACCCTAAATAAACTACACGGCCATTTTTATCCACAATTAAAGCGTTTTGTGTTTTTATTGTATGAATGGGTTCTATGAGGCCATGTTAGCCCCCCCGCGTAAACCTGAAAGAAATATAGCGGGGGTCTCATGGCCTCATGGACCCTGTCATTTAATATGGCTTTCTGTCAGAAGAAAGGTCAAGTAAAGGTCAGGTCAGTCATCTCTGAAAGTGTGACACTGGTTTTATCCAGTTTTTTCTGGTATGTTTGGCAGCTATTGAAACGGTTTTCTATTGGCTGTAAGCAGCTTTGCCGCTCTTTTTTTGAATATATACACACCTGTTTTGTGGTATCTGGTCATTCTGTCAGCGGAAGAAGATAAAGAAGACCCCACCCTCCCTCCCCTGAATTCTTGTAAATTTACTGTCGTGTAGTTTAATTGTGGGAAAATCACCCATGTCTGGGTGGATTGGTTTATTGGAAAAGTTTGGTACTTTGGTTTTATAATTTATGGAGTTTATTTATTGGTGATTAATTAATTTATGTAACCCTAAATAAACTACACGGCCATTTTTATCCACAATTAAAGCGTTTTGTGTTTTTATTGTATGAATGGGTTCTATGAGGCCATGTATAGTTAAAAAATACAAACTTTATTTCAAACAAAAGAGAAAAGGTATCTCAATCATAAATATAAACACATGAATGTAATGTTAATGATGCCTCCAATCTAACATAGGTCCTGGTGAAAAAAATCCATACAGTATCTAAATCTCATACAGTATAAACATATCATTCGATATGCCACCTAGTGGCTATTAATATAGGTGCATCAATATGATAACGGCAGCTATACAGACAGGTTAAAGTGCATGGTGCCTATGTTTTTTATATATATATAACCGTGGCTTATTTTTAGTTTTATTTTATAACGATACCACACATGATTAGAACAAATCTGATTACAGGGAGCCTTTATACCGCATACAGAGGACTTTGGTCTGCTATGCTACAACACTATTGTTAGATCTCTGATACAGGTTCCTCTATAATATAATACCTCCTGTCAGCACATTTGCACTTGATTACAGGGAGCCTTTATACCGCATACAGAGGACTTTGGTCTGCTATGCTACAACACTATTGTTAGATCTCTGATACAGGTTCCTCTATAATACCTCCTGTCAGCACATTTGCACTTGATTACAGGGAGCCTTTGTACCGCATACAGAGGACTTTGGTCTGCAATGCTACAACACTATTGTTAGATCTCTGATACAGGTTCCTCTATAATACCTCCTGTCAGCACATTTGCACTTTGTTACAGGGAGGCTGAGCAGATCAGTCCATTGTTTGATATCGGTATTTGGCTTTGGAGTATCTGAGGCATATCAGTGGCTAATTATATGTATGGGTACACCATAGATTTTTTCTAATCATGTGTGGTATCGTTATAAAATAAAACTAAATATAAGCCACGGTGTTATATATATATATATATATATATATATATATATATATATATATATATATATATATATATAAAAACATAGGCACCATGCACTTTAACCTGTCTGTATAGCTGCCGTTATCATATTGTTGCACCTATATTAATAGCCACTAGGTGGCATATCGAATGATATGTTTATACTGTATGAGATTTAGATACTGTATGGATTTTTTTTCACCAGGACCTATGTTAGATTGGAGGCATCATTAACATTACATTCATGTGTTTATATTTATGATTGAGATACCTTTTCTCTTTTGTTTGAAATAAAGTTTGTATTTTTTAACTATACATTCTTGTGGCCTATCTATATGAGTTTCTTAGAGAGGTCTTGTGTTACCTAGTAATTTTGAATGTGTTATGCTATATATTTATGGACTAATTATGTATACAACATTGACACATGGTAAGGTTTTAATATTAGACAGTGTAGGACTGTCCCGATCAGAGTTACCTTGACGTGGTGGGATGGCTTTTGTGCTATTTTTTGATAAAAAAAACTGTATTACTAAAAACTCTGTGTTATTTAAATGCACTTTTGCTTTTTTACTTATTTACAGCAGGTGTTTTTTTGCTCATTTTTTCTCTTGTAGGTTTTATGGTACCCCTGAAGAGCCTATGCGTGATGTGGCATTAGTGAGAAAAGATTGCTGGACGAAACCATGCAGGACCAGCCGGCGCTAGAAAAGTTGCAGGGGGAACAAGTTTGTGTGTGGGATCCGGTAAGGTGCTGTGCATGACGGAGTTCCTGGATATAAAAGTCCTGCATGCCAAACCTCGGTGGGATTTGGCGCCAAGCAGAGGAGCGGAGCGGACATGGACCAGAGATGACGCTAAAGCCAGTATGACAGGTCTCAGCGGAGAGCGTGAGCCAGCAGAGCACTGGCCACCAGTATACAAAGTCCGGACAATGGCCAGTGAATTCCAAAGACCTGACTAAACAGTTCAAGACCCGAAGACCCGACTTGCGGCAGTCAATATCCAGAGCCCAGACTGTGCTGGTCAAGGTCAGAACCTTGACCCTGTGCCGGTCAAGATCTGGAGCACAGCCTAAACCCAGCCCTCTCTTCCCCAAGCCTAGGAGACACTTGCTGTCGTTCAAGCACTGAAGATCCGAGAGGGGACATCGACCAGAGGAGGACGCTTGTGGTTACAGAAGGACGACACCCGTGAGCCGGGCTGTCACTTCTAGCCATAATTAGTGATGAACGAGTATACTCGTTGCTCGGGTTTTTCCCCCGAGCACCCTCGGGTAGTCTCCGAGTATTTATGACTGCTCGGAGATTTAGTTTTTCTTGCCGCAGCTGAATGATTTACGGCTGCTAGCCAGCCTGAGTACATGTGGGAGTTGCCTGGTTGCTAGGGAATCCCCACATGTAATCAAGCTGTCTAGTAGCCGTAAATCATCCAGCTGCGGCAAGAAAAACTAAATCTCCGAGCAGTCATGAATACTCAGAGATCACCCGAGCGTGCTCGGGAAAACCGGTTCAACGAGTATACTCGCTCATCACTAGCCGTAACATATGGTACAGGAGTCGGTCTGGGTTAGGAAAAGAGGTGGGGTGGCTACACAGGAAGCTCAGCGTCCCTTGATACACTTTGTCAGAAGAACTTGCATCCAAGCGGGGAAACCCAGTGACCATCGCTGGGGCCATTGTTGCCGGAGGAGCTAACGTACTACAGGTGCTTCTCACAAAATTACAATATCATCAAAAAGTTAATTTATTTCATTTCTTCAATACAAAAAGTGAAACTCATGTATAGAGTCATTACAAACATAGTGATCTATTTCACGTGTTTATTTCTGTTAATGTTGATGATTATGTCTTACAGCCAATGAAAACCCAAAAGTCATTATCTCAGTAAATCAGAATACTTTATAACACCAGATTGAAAAATGATTTTAAAATCCGAAATGTTGGCCTACTGAAATGTATATTCAGTAAATGCACTCAATACTTGGTCGTGGCTCCTTTTGCATCAATTACTGCATCAATGCGGCGTGGCATGGAGGCGATCAGCCTGTGGAACTGCTGAGCTGTTATGGAAGCCCAGGTTGCTTTGATAGCAGCCTTCAGCTCTTCTGCATTGTTGGGTCTGGTGTCTCATCTTCCTCTTGACAATACTCCGTAAATTCTCTATGGGGTTAAGGTCAGGTGAGTTTGCTGCCAATCAAGCTCAGTGATACTGTTGTTTTAAACCAGGTATTGGTACTTTTGGCAGTGTGGACTGGTGCCAAGTCCTGCTGGAGAATGACATTTCCATCTCACATAGTATAACATATAACATACATATATACAGTAGTATATAACACACACATGGTATAATATATATCATGCTATATGACATATATACAGTAGTATGTAACACATGGTATAATATATAACATACCATATGACATATATACAGTAGTATATAACACACACATGGTATAATATATAACATACCATATGATATATACAGTAGTATATAACACACATAGTATAATATATAACATACTATATTATTATTAATTATTATTATAGCGCCATTTATAATAAAAACAAGTACAATAATCTTAAACAATACAGGTCACAACCGGTACAGGCGGAGAGAGGACCCTGCCCGCGAAGGCTCACAATCTACAAGGGATGGGTGAGGATACAGTAGGTGAGGGTAGAGCTGGTCATGCAGCGGTTTGGTCGATCGGTGGTTACTGCAGGTTGTTGCTTGTCGGAAGAGGTGGGTCTTCAGATTCTTTTTGAAGGTTTCGATGGTGGGCGAGAGTCTGATGTGTTGTGGTAGAGGGTTCCAGAGTAGGGGTGATGTGCGAGAGAAATCTTGAATGCGATTGTGGGAAGAGGAGATAAGAGGGGAGTAGAGAAGGAGATCTTGTGAGGATCGGAGGTTACGTGTAGGTAAGTACCGGGAGACGAGGTCACAGATGTATGGAGGAGACAGGTTGTGGATGGCTTTGTATGTCATGGTTAGGGTTTTGTACTGGAGTCTCTGGGCAATGGGGAGCCAGTAAAGGGATTGACAGAGGGGAGAGGCCGGAGAATAGCCGGGGGACAGGTGGATTAGTCGGGCAGCAGAGTTTAGAATAGATTGGAGGGGTGCGAGAGTGTTCGAGGGGAGGCCACAGAGCAGGAGGTTGCAGTAGTCGAGGCGAGAGATGATGAGGGCATGGACTAGGGTTTTTGCAGATTCTTTGTTTAGGAATGTACGGATCCGTGAAATATTTTTGAGTTGAAGGTGGCAGGAAGTGGAAAGGGCTTGGATATGTGGTTTGAAGGAGAGATCAGTGTCAAGGATTACCCCGAGGCAGCGAGCTTGTGGGACTGGGGAGAGTGGGCGGCCATTTACTGTAATGGATAGGTTCGTTGGGGGGGGTCGCATGAGATGGGGGAAAGACGATGAATTCTGTTTTGTCCATGTTAAGTTTTAGAAATCTAGCGGAGAAGAAGGATGAAATAGCGAACAGACATTGAGGGATTCTGGTTAGTAGGGAGGGGATATCTGGTCCAGAGATGTAGATCTGTGTGTCATCGGCATAGAGGTGATACTATATGACATATATACAGTAGTAGATAACAAACATAGTATAATATATAATCTGCCATATGACATATATACAGTAGTATATAACACACTTAGTATAATATATAACATACTATATGACATATATACAGTAGTATATAACACATGGTATAATATATAACATACTATATGACATATACAGTATACAGTAGTAGATAACACACGGTATAATATACAGTATAACATACTATATGACATATATAGTATATAACACACATGGCATAATATATAACATACTATATGACATATACAGTAGTATATAACACACATGGTATAATATATAACATAGTATATAACATATATACAGTAGTAGATAACACACATAGTATAATATATAACATACTATATCTCTGACATATAGACAGTAGTAGATAACACACATAGTATAATACACTGCTCAAAAAATAAAAATAAAGAGAATTCTAAAATTCCACATCCTAGATATCACTGAATGAAATATTTCAGTTGTAATTCTTTATTCATGACATAGTGGAATGTGTTGAGAACAATTAAACCTAAAAATGATCAAGGTAAATCACAACTAATATCCCACGGAGATCTGGAGTTGGAATGATGCTGAAAATCAAAGTGGAAAATGAAGTTACAGGCTGATCCAACTTCAGTGGAAATGCCTCAAGACAAGGAAATGAGGCGCAGTAGTGCATGTGGCCTCCACGTGCCTGTATGACCTCCCTACAATGCCTGGACATCCTCCTGATGAGGCGGTGGATGGTCTCCTGAGGGATCTCCTCCCAGACCTGGACTAAAGCATCCACCAACTCCTGGACAGTCTGTGGTGCAATGTGACGTTGGTGGATGGAGCGAGACATGATGTCCCAGATGTGTTCAATTGGATTCAGATCTGGGGAACGGGCGGGCCAGTCCATAGCTTCAATGCCTTCATCTTGCAGGAACTGCTGACACACTCCAGCCACATGAGGTCTGGCATTGTCCTGCATTAGGAGGAACTCGGGGCCAACCGCACCAGCATATGGTCTCACAAGGGGTCTGAGGATCTCATCTCGGTACCTAATGGCAGTCAGGCTACCTCTGGCGGGCACATGGAGGGCTGTGCGGCCCTCCAAAGAAATGCCACCCAACACCATTACTGACCCACTGCCAAACCGGTCATGCTGAAGGATGTTGCAGGCAGCAGATCGCTCTCCACGGCATCTCCAGACTCTGTCACGTCTGTCACATGTGCTCAGTGTGGACCTGCTTTCATCTGTGAAGAGCACAGGGCGCCAGTGGCGAATATGCCAGTCCTGGTGTTCTGTGGCAAATGACAAGCATCCTGCACAGTGTTGGGCTGTGAGCACAACCCCCATCTGTGGACGTCGGGCACTGAGACCATCCTCATGGAGTCGGTTTCTAACCGTTTGTGCAGACACATGCACATTTGTGGCCTGCTGGAGGTCATTTTGCAGGGCTCTGGCAGTGCTCCTCCTGTTCCTCCTTGCACAAAGGCGGAGGTAGCGGTTCTGCTGCTGGGTTGTTGCCCTTCTATAGCCCCCTCCACGTCTCCTGGTGTACTGGCCTGTCTCCTGGTAGCGCCTCCAGCCTCTGGATACTACGCTGACAGACACAGCAAACCTTCTTGCCACAGCTCGCATTGCTGTGCCATCCTGGATGAGCTGCACTACCTGAGCCACTTGGGTGGGTTGTAGAGTCCGTCTCATGCTACCACGAGTGTGAAAGCACAACGAACATTCAAAAGTGACCAAAACATCAACCAGAAAGCATTGGTACTGAGATGTGGTCCATGGTCCCCACCTGCAGAATCACTCCTTTATTGAAGGTGTCTTGATAATTGCCAATAATTTCCATCTGTTGTCTATTCCATTTGCACAACAGCATGTGACATTGATTGTCAAACAGTGTTGCTTCCTAAGTGGACAGTTTGATTTCACAGAAGTTTGATTTACTTGGAGTTAGATTCTGTTGTTTAAGTGCTCCCTAGATTTTTTGAGCAGTGTATACAACATGCTATATGACATATATACAGTAGCATATAAAACACATAGTATAATATATAACATACCATATGACATATATACAGTAGTAAAACACACATGGTATAATATATAACATACTATATGACATATATACAGCAGCATATAACACACACATAGTATAATATATAACATACTATATGACATATATACAGCAGCATATAACACACACATAGTATAATATATAACATACTATATGACATATATACAGCAGCATATAACACACACATAGTATAATATATGAGCATAGAGAGGTCACGTGTCTCCTGTGTCTTGTACATTACATTGCTACAGTAATAAGCTAGTAAAGGAACGACCAGCCTCCTTCGCTATGGCAACTGTTTCATCCCGCCCCTCTCACTGCGGATTGGCTCGCTCCTTTCTAGCGCCGCTTTCCACTCTGTTCCGATACTAAACTCTGCATCTGATTGGTCGCCTCCTACTACCTCGCCATCTGAGCTCAGCTTGATCGAGCTATGAAGCAGCCAATCACCCCGATAACTGGGAGGAGTTACAAGAATAGGGCGTGGTCTAATCTGACAGCTCGCTGTGTGGCAGGGGCTGGAGGGCAGTGGGAGGCAGGTGCTGGGGAGAGGAGGTGACAGCGGCTGCGGGGCTCACAGGTGAGCGGACGGCTGATGGTGCTTTATAACTGCGCCGGGTTAGTGTGCCTGCTGGGGGTTGTAGTGTTACATCAGCAGAGTCACAGGCGATCAGTTTACCTGCATGATATACAGAGTGATCTCAGCCTGGACTCGTGGCCGTATTGATCACACCAGCTTTTATCATTCAGGTCACAAGAACTTTGTTAAAAAACCCTAAATAAATGGTTTGCGGCGCCTTTTTGCAACACCCAGTGCTTTTTTTTTATTTTTCCGTCACTGGGGCTGTGAGGGTGGATTCCATTAGATAGTTTGATCCCCTTTATAGTTCTTTTTTAAGCTGGTGTAATAACTGAAATATCCTTTTACCCCCCTCAGAAAGTAACTTATGGGTTAAACTAATATTTTGGATAAATAATAACATAAAATAACCATATGGCTTCTAACTAACTGCAGCGTAGTAAGAGTTAATCCACCAAGTGCAATACTGCTAAATAAATAAGATGAAGATTCCTGCACTAAGTGATCAGAGTCACCAAGAATACACAACACATGCCTCTTAGGCTGTGACTCCAGGGGTTATAGTGTCACCAGGTCACTAGTTACATGTAACTAGATTAACATATCCAATGTGCCTGCCTGGCTATAACATCACAACTATACATGATGTTCCACCAACATAAATACAACCCTTTATGTCCTCATGTCCTGTACACTCAGGGGTTGCAGCAGTAGCTGAATCCTGCAAAGATTAGAATTGTAAATGAAGATGAAGTCTGCGAGCGCTCCGGCTCCACTCCAGTTCTCTTCTGATTTTTATATATATATATATATATATATATTTTGTTATAACTTTTTTTAAATGTTTACTTTACTTTTAATTATTCAGGACTCATATTTCCTGTTCTGTACTGAAGAATTTTCAGCAGTCTTGTTATCATCACAGACAGTATTTCCATGACATATAACAACTCTATATACATTAGAAAACACATGATCCACAAAACACTTTAGGTGATGTCACAGCTCACCTCCTCCCCCTCTTGTACAATAACTGATAACACCTCTATATACAGTAATTAACACAGGATCCACCATTCACAATAGGTGTCACAGCTCACCTCCTCCTCCTGTACAATGCACCACTATATAAAGGAGAAATGTCACAGCTCACCTCCTCCTCCTCCTGTACAATGACTGCAATGCTTGATAACACCTCTATATACAGTCAGTGATGTCACAGCTCACCTCAATAGGTCATGTTCGTCTGACCCCTTCCCTGTAATATATGATCCCTGTTATGTAACGTTCACTGTGATGGTTGGAGCTTTTTCCCTTATCTTATGGAACCTTATTCACATTGTTCTTGTACTTTCCAGGTTCTCCTTCCTCTGAAGCAATGGACGTGATCTTGTACGTCGCCGGGGCACTTGTCCTTTTACTGCTGTGGATCAGGGCGAAAGGCTTTGAATACGTCATCGTCCACCACAGATGGGTGTTTGTTTGCCTCTTCTTGCTCCCGCTCTCCGTTGTTTTTGATGTGTATTATTACGTCAGGGCCTGGCTGGTGTTTAAAATGTGCAGCGCCCCCAAGCAACATGACCGCCGGGTAAAAGAGATTCAAGAACAGGTAAGAGGGAAGGCAAAATCGGCAGTTTGCAAGGGGGCCGGAAATGAGACTCTGGGTAATCAGCTGATTTCCCCTTTAACTCAAAAGAGTTTACACAACTTTGTTCTTCAAATTCCTTCCCCCATTTACCCCCAATCGTATACCTTTAGAAGTTTTCCAAAAGTTTTGTTACTCTTTAACCTTTTCCCAACGGCGAAGGTCAGGGGCGCATTTATGGAAAAAGCTCAGGAGCCATGGGATAGGGGATAATGTGGTGATCGTGGAGGTTCTGAACATTGGGACCCCTAGCGATCTCGGCCTCCCCTCGATTCATTGTCTAAGGTCTGCTGAGCGCTAAGCTATTACCAGCAGTCCCATAGACAATGAATGGAGCGGAGGCCACACGTGTACCCCATTTAGGATGGGCTTTCAGAGCTCCGATCTCAGGAATATCTGGGACCGCCGCTGTCAGACCCCTTGCGATCAGCAACGTATCCTATGGCTAAGCGATAATTTGATTTTTTGGGAATAATGCCAATCTCTGACAGCAGCATTTAAATGACACGATCCCAGTGGCGCCTGTTATGGTTCATGTTCCCTAGGGAGACTAAAATAATAAGTAAAAAAAAGTTTGTGCAAAATAATAAATATATACGGTAATTGGTATTGCTGCATCCAAAAAAGTAGAAAATATTTTTACCTGTACGGTAAATACCATAAAGCAAAAAAAAAACACTCACCAGAGTTTCCACACCTTCCCTAGTGAGGCAATAAAAAGTGACTAAAACATTATGTGTACCCCAAAATGCTAGCAATGAAAATGCCGGCTCATCACGCAAAAAACAAGCAGTCACGTAGTTCCATTGATGGAAAAATTTTAAAAAAGTATGTCTCAGAAGATTGCAAAAAATTATTTTTTTTCACAAAATTCTACATATTTTTCAATACTAACATATAGAACAAAATGATGACCTGGAGAATCACGCTGCCAGGTCTTTTATAACCACATGATGAATGACGCAGGGAAACAATTCACAAAAAAAACACAAAAAAACAGAATTTAGTGTCATTCAGAACTACAACACGTCCTGCAAAAAACGAGCCCTCATACAGCAATGTCAATGGGGAGAAAGAAAGAAATGACGGTTCTTGTAAGAAGAGAAGGAAAAAACGAAAACACAAAAATGAAAATTGGCCGCATCAGGAAACTGGAAACAGAGAATGACGTTAATGTTAATATCTTATTATATTGTTGTTCTTACTATAATGTTCTAGTATTATTTATAGTATTATCACTTTGTTTCCCAGGTACGAGCCTGGAAGGCCGAAGGAGGTAAAAACTTCATGTGCACTGGAAGGCCGGGATGGTTAACTGTATCCCTGCGAGTTGGGAAGTACAAGAACACACATAAGAACATAATGATCAATCTCATGGACATCTTGGAGGTGGACACTAAGAGACAGGTACTTTCTACACCAAGAAATTAGTTGATTTTCTTTTGGATGGAAAGAATAAGCTGGGATACAGTTATGGGGTCAGTAAAAGGAGTTTTCTTAGATTTTAATATTGCTGACCTGTCTTTAGGATAGGTCAACTGGATCAGACTGGATCCCGCTTTAGGCGCCCCACCGATCGGGTGATTGAAGGGGCTGCAGTGCATCGCAAGCAGCCCAGCGCTGTACATTATGTAGTGGCAAAGGAGTTGTTTTTATTATGACAAAGACTAAAAAACACCAATACACCAGTGTAACGTACAATATTAAAAAGGTTTCAACCTGGGGTACAAGTTCTACGACTATTATTACTCCAACGTGAATAAAACCACTCAGAGGAGTGTTTTTCTAAAATACCTTTTACGCTGGTAAAGTAGTTGTCCAGTCTTCCTTCTTCAGGAGTGCACTGTTCCTCTGTCTCCTGGTTTCCTATTTTCCTGGGGAGTGGCGGTGCGCTCCTGAAGACTGACAGTTCAAACTGCTGGCCTAAACCGTGCGCTCTCCCATCCTGCAAGCTGTGGCAGCTTTGCCTCTGTAGCATAAGAAAAGCGCAGCGAGACTAAAGCAGGATGGATCAAGTGATCTGGCAGTGTTTACAAGCTGTATACCAAAGAGCTAGCTAGTGCTGCTTTCCTTGTTTTGGAAACCTGCCACCGCTGATAGACTGCAGAGGTGGCAAGTAACGTAGATAAACAGCAGTAAACTGTGACATTAAAAATCCCTCCATTCTCAAGAACAGAGATGATTTTTAATAAGAGGTAAATTGCAAAGTTGATTGTTTTTATTAGCATTCTACATTTTTAATCTTATCTGATCTAATCCAATTTATAAGTACATTTCTTTTTTTTTTATTTTTCACGTTTCGTTTGGCTTCTTTAGATTGTACGTGTGGAGCCTTTGGTAAATATGGGTCAGGTGACGGCCCTTCTTAATTCTATCGGCTGGACTCTTCCTGTACTACCAGAGCTTGACGATCTGACAGTCGGTAAGAAGAAATGTATAAAAGCAAAAAAAAAAATGACTCTGAGACTAGGAGTTGACAAGTATAAAATTTGAGAATTTAGTGGGTTAAACAAAAATGTTTCATATAAAGAACTGAAATTATCAGAATTGGAACAGGAAGAGATGCCATTATGATGACCCTGCAATAGCGCAACTGTAAGCTTTGGTCTTTTTTTCTGCAAATGCCCTATTTCAGAGATAATATTCCGCAGGGAGCCTGATAGCTGGTAGCAATACATTTGTTGGGCGAAACGCAGCTTTTTCTGGCGATAACAGCTGATCCCGTCAGTGTCTGAAGCCAGTATGGCCTCTACTTGGTGGAACAGTTGTGAAGGAAGTATTGGGCAAAGTTGGGTAACCCTATAAGTTCTAAAAAATCTCTCTGTATTTTTTTTTGGTACAGGTGGCCTGATTATGGGAACAGGGATTGAATCGTCATCCCATAACTTTGGACTTTTTCAACACATCTGCTTGGCCTATGAACTTGTCCTTGCTGATGGGAGTCTTGTGCGCTGTACACCGGTAAAACATACTTTAAAGTTAATTAAAACAAAAATATAGATGAATGCATATTAAATCGTATTTTATATAGCTTACTAATATACCACTATTAGGCCAGATGCCCCGTATCCCCTTGTTCTGTGGAGAGGAGGGGGGTCGGCTATTTAAATAAGCGGTCAGACAGCTCCTTAAAGATTTATCACCTGTATATAGAATAGGTGATAACTGAGCAATGTTGCGGTGGTAGCAAGTTAGATGTGACCACCACTCAATTCATTTTTTATGGGACGGCCAGAGTTAGCCAAGCAGAGTGCTCAGCTTTCTCTAGCAGTCCCTTAGACAATGTAAGGAGTGGTGGTCGCTTATGCCCGGCCACTCCTGCCTTCAGTTAGGCCCGTCTTTGAGAGGTCTCAGTGGTCGGACCCCACTGATCAGCAAATTATCACTTATTCTATGGAAAGGTGATAATCTCTAAAGATGGGAATAACGCTTTATCACACTACTAGTCATGAGCACAGAACTGGAAGTGACGCGGTGGAACACAAGATGGAGAGGCAACAAGAGTATCGGGACATCAGGCCTTATACGACTATATTAGTAAGTTATTTGTGGCTGATTTATCTATATTTTCCCTGTACAACCCCTTTTATTGGATATCTGTTGCCCTTTTTTACTTTTGCAGTCAGTGTATTAATTCTCTCTTCAGACAGAAAATTCTGACCTCTTTTATGCCGTTCCTTGGTCGTGTGGGACTCTGGGCTTCTTGGTTGCAGCAGAAATAAGGATAGTTCCGGCTAAGAAGTATGTGAAGCTGCACTACAACCCTGTGAGAGGCCTGGAGAAGATCTGCGAGAGGTTTTCAAGAGAATCCATGAAAAAAGAGAACTATTTTGTAGAGGGTTTGATGTACTCGGCTGATGAGGCCGTGATAATGACCGGAGTCCTAACCGACGAGGCTCAGCCAGACCAGGTACGTGACACCATCACTGATTTTTCTATCTTTTGTCTCGCCTAATTTTTAATTCCATTAATACTTTGATGCATTTTAGATTAATAGTATCGGAAGTTATTGGAAACCTTGGTTTTTCCGTCACGTGGAGTCATATTTAAAGAAAAACCAAAGTGGGACTGAGTACATCCCCTTACGCCACTACTACCACAGACATACCAGGAGTATCTTCTGGGAGCTGCAGGTGGGTTTCCAATATTAAATGGATTAGTCTTGGGGTCAGTGTGCGTCCCAGAAAAATCATTTACAGCCATTGCTCACTGTCTCCCTTTGGTTCTAGGATATCATTCCATTTGGCAATCACCCCGTGTTCCGTTACCTGTTTGGCTGGATGGTGCCTCCGAAAATCTCGTTACTAAAGCTCACCCAAGGAGAGACCATCAGGAAGCTGTACGAACAGCATCATGTGGTGCAGGACATGCTCGTCCCAATGAAATGTCTGCAGAAAGCCATCAACGCCTTCCATAGGGAGATTAGTGTATGTATCCGTAACACATGGTTCGCAAAAAGTGTCTGATGAGCAGCAGAAGTGTGAATGCAGCTCTGGAATATCGGTGCAGGTTGTGATTTAATGCTCACTTTGGACAAGAAAATCGGTCTGGGGTTTCATCAGTGTTTTTGATCAAAGTTTGGTCCGACTCCGACTTTCATCAATTTTGCTGTGATTAGACAAAAAAAAGTTTCTCCTCCTATCAGTCTATAAGAAAATGGACAGCGCATGGATGGCATTTGAGTGCTGTCCGATTTTTTTTTTTATTATTATTTTATTTTTTTTCATGGACCTATAGACTTTCACTGACAAGTTTAACCCGACAATTGAATCAACGTCTGACATGTCTCTTTGATTTTGTAGACCACTGGGTCTGCAAAAAATCACAGTCACAAAGACTGTCATAGGAACGAGTGCTAATCCTGAAAAACACAGCTAGCACTCGGAAAACTGACGTGTGAATGAGCACTTAGGCTGAGTGAAAAATGTTCTTGTTCATATGCTTTTCACAGGTCTACCCACTATGGCTGTGTCCTTTCATTCTGCCCAGTCATCCTGGCATGGTCCACCCCAAGGGTAATGAAGCAGAGCTCTACGTAGATATCGGGGCATATGGGGAGCCAAAGACGAAACACTTCGATGCCAAAGCTTCTATGCGCCAACTGGAAAAATTTGTCAGAGATGTTCACGGGTAAGTTTTGCTTTTAGATTGACACCAATATGCATTCACAGTCAGGAGTACAGGCTGCTGTGCAATGTGACCGTCAGTATGGTGACGGGGAAGGGAACAGGTTGCGACATCTTCAGCCCTGATTTGTCTGATTACAGTCTTTATTATCTTTATGAAGCATTTTATTAATTAATAATCATTACGTAGTTGTTGCAAATGTTATTTCTTGATATTAAGAAAGGGTTAACAGATTTACAAAAATAATAGGGAAAAAGAAAGATCTGTATTCACAAACTCCGCACCAGTCATTACAGAGAGCAAAGTATCATGTACCATAGATAAGAGGGTAAAGATCACAAATCAGCAGGTTATTCATTGTTTTGTTTTTTTAACCACTTTTGTAAGTTCAAAGAAATCCTAAACATTAAAGGAGCACAGGAACATTGTGCATGGTGATTTTTTTTTTGCACAAATAACAATTATCTGTTGAGTAAAGCAAAAAGATTTGCAGTATCCTGGTCCCATGTCCACTTTTTTACTCTGTGACTGCTGGACCAAGGTAATGCAATCTTCCAAGTAAGGGCTCGTTCCCATTTGCCATGAAATCGGGCTAATGCAATCCGATTAAAAAAGCATGCATGCTTTCACTCCATACAAGTCTATGGGGAATAGCCCTGCAGATCTGGCTGTAATGCTCATTGAGTTGGATGGATATATGCTCAGCCACTGCACCATACAACTAATACGGATAAATAAAACGGATATGGAGAGAAGGAATGACCCCTTGGGACCCCTGTAATAGTGATCAGTGGGGTCTTAAGTGATCTAACATTTATCAAGCATCAACAGGATACCACGGAGGTTCACTAGTTAGCAGGGCTGTCACCAAGAATTTCAGAGCTCCATACTGGCAACATTTTCGTGCCCCTTGAGACTTCTCCCAGGCTCCACTCCTGCTCCGCCTCCACCCTTCGAGCCTTTCACAGTCCCACCGCCCCCTCTTGGAAAAACTCCACTCCTCCATCACGTCATCACCAATCACTCATTATCGGTTCCCATCGAACACCAGATCACATACATAGCCATCAGCTTTTGTTTTGGCCAAAAGATTTTTTTTAAGCCGCCACCACGACAAGGTAGTCTCTTTAGCAGCACCCTACTCTACTCTACTAAACATTTCTTAAAATATCCAATACTCTTTTTAGGTATATGAGTAACATACATTTTTTAAAATTAGCATTGTGTTTTTTTTAATTAATGATCACTATTGTGGCATTCGGTCACTATGTGGTGACAATATGTGGTCTGGTCATGGAGTGGCCGTATTTGTTCCTTCTATGTGGTATTGTTGGTCATATTACCATAAGTTCCATTATACACAGGAGCTCAGTGTATAGTGTACAGGTAATACAGTGATCACCAGTGACACTATACACAGGAGCTCTAATATCCCTTAGGGTATGTGCACACGTTGCGGATTTTGCAGCGGATTTTGCAGCGGATTTGGAAAATCCACAGTGCAAAACCACTGCGGTTTTCACTGCAGATTTTCACGCGGTTTCTTCTGCGGATTCCTCTGCGGGTTTTCAACTGCACTTTCCTATTGGTGCAGGTTGAAAACCGCTGCGGAATCCGCAGAAAGAAGTGACATGCTACTTCTTTTTTTCCGCAGCGTTTCCGCGTGGAATTTTCCGCAGCATGTGCACTGCGGTTTTTGTTTTCCATAGGTTTACATGGTACTGTACACCGCATGGAAAACTGCTGTGGATCCGCTGCGTCAAATCCACTGCGGATCCGCAGCAAAAACCGCAACGTGTGCACATAGCCTTAGCCCTTACAGTAATAATGTCCCACATCCTGGCCCCTTCCTGTAATAACGTCCCCCATCCTGGCCCCTTGTCTTATTCCTGGCCCCATATGTTCTCCCATCCTGCCCCCTTATATTCTCCCATCCTGGCCCCATGTGTCTCCATCTTGCCCCCATATGTTCTCCCATCCTACCCCAGTGTTGTTGACTTGCAGTACTAAGAAGTTTATATCAGACCAGAGGTAACGCCTGCATGGAGTTCTCCAGTTTCCTCACACAAAACATCCCAAGGTCATGTCCACTCGCGACATAAATTGCTTGAAAAAAATCTGCCATGAATTGGTGGCAAAATATAGCATTCACCTTACGCAGTGCCGCGGATTTCACCCTTTAACATGCTGATTTAAAATCCCCATCGCAGGTCAAGTGCTGTGCAAATTTTATTTGCAACCTGTGGATGAGATATTGGGAAATCCATTTTTCTTCTACTGATATACACTGTGGCATACCTACCTGGAAATATCCACAGAGTATCCATCCTGTGTGAACTAGCCCTAATGTGTCGATTAACGGGACCTCCAGCGCTCATTAGTGTAATAAATTACAGTACAAATGCAAATTATCTGAATATTTCAGTTTCTGAACTTATTCCGTTTTTGATGGTTTTCGCTCTCCATTCAGGTTCCAGATGCTTTACGCAGATTGCTACATGAGCCGTGACGAATTCTGGGAGATGTTTGATGGATCCTCGTATCAGAAGTTGAGACAGAAGCTGGGTTGTAAGAACGCCTTCCCAGAGGTGTATGATAAAATCTGCAAAGCTGCACGCCACTGAGTGAGAGACAATTTCTGCAGAACGTTATGTTTTTTTTGTTTGTTTTTTTTAATCAAGACTCGGACTACAAAGCATTTGTCCCCACAATCAGCTGAAGGACCTTGGAGTTTGACAAACCTCCGACACCAGCGCCCTGACATTTCAGCATCGGATGCATCATTGCACTTTGTCTAACATTGCAAAAGTGACCGATGCCATCCATACAGCTGGTACCACTTCCATATATCCTCTGGGTGCCAGTGAGGGACTTCCATGAAGAGTCACTTTTTATCATTGCACCAGATAAGTGCACAACGTGCCCTAGAAAGCCAAGGATTACAATAGCTCTGAAGAGCCCCGTGCAGCCATGATGACTTCTCCTTGCCATGCAATAGGACTGCAAACAATGTCCTTTAGTTGAATGTGAACCTTGGCCATCAAAGGTTATTCCCATGTCAGCCATGAAAAGTAATAACTGCATCCATATGCCGGCCATCGGAGCAGGTCTGCTGTTTGTGTCACCCCCATTCATATCTATGGGAGTTATGGAAAGCATGCAATGCAGCTGTGCTCGGTGCTTCCCATATCCCCTCCTGCGGCGGCCGGCACCAGAATGCAGTTATTCACATCCGGGCCATGAAAAGGCTGAAATGACGAACTGTCTCTGAAAAGCCAAAACGTTTGTTTTGCTGATGAAGCCAAAAGATGGCAATGCTTGTGTATCTGGATGCCAGCCAGCAGGGTGCTTTAATAAATAATTGTATGTAATTCTTGTATTATGAAGCATTGTCTCTTCTCTTGTGGCTATAGGATTTTTTTTATGGGCACACCTGTTCCTGGCACAAAGTTTTTATTGTATTTTGCAAAAACAGTGGTAACAGGATTAAAAGCAAGTGCATTGCATTCATATTACAATCAAAGTAACAACCTGTAGACAAGTGGTAAGCATTTTTAAGTGTCTGCGGGGGCAAATTTATGGTAAATGTGCAGTGGTGGCAACTATGGTCGGCGCTAGTGATGAGCGAACGTGCTCAGATAAAGTGTTATCTGAGCATGCTCGTGTGCTAACGGAGTGTCTTCGGCGTGCTCGAAAAATATGTTCGAGTCCCCGCAGCTGCATGTCTCGCGGCTGTTCCACAGCCACAACACATGCAGGGATTGCCTGTTTGTTAGGGAATCCCTGCATGTGTTGCGCCTGGCGAACAGCCGCGAGCCATGCAGCAGCGCGGACTCAAACATATTTTTCGAACACGCCGAAGACACTCCGTTAGCACACGAGCATGCTCAACATTAGTAGGCGCTATTTCAGGTCGTCTTACTATACGGGCAATAGACTATTTCTACGGTGAAATCACCCAGAACCTACTAAGTGTCTCAATGTGGAGACTTTGTGATGGTGCACGCAGCGACATTTAATCTCCAGCAAGTTGCAATAAATATCACTAAATTACTACAACTTTAGTGGTTCCCTAAGGTCACTGGTGACCTTCCAACCATCACAAATTAATGTGACTATTTGCAAAAATGTCACTATTTTACCAGGGCTTAAACAAAAATGCAAAGTGAACATATACCCTAACTCTGACCAAAAACGTGACAACAGAGCCTATGTTTGTTACATTATTCACAAAATAAAATACAATCGCACATCATCTTAAATATAAATCAAGTAGCAGTGGCTATGGCCACAGTCATATACAAATTGATTTAAAGGGGTTGTCTGGGATTGGATCACAGCAAGTCTGTTTACTTCCCTGATATGTTGTCCACGCATGTGACTGCTGCAGCAAATTACTGGCCCCAGTGGTGATGATGGCAAGTACATCACAGGACCGCTGAGACTAGTGATTGGCTGCAGTGGTGTAATGGATGCACATGACACTAGCCCTGCTGGGAAGTTGACGAACATCTCTGGGACCACTAGATTGTCTGAGCTGGAGATGCAGAGGATTGATTTAAAATAAGAAAATAATAAAAGCTTTAATTCCAGTCTAAAATGCTGGAAAATGTCTTATATATTATCTGACAAGTATATCAAACTCACATATTTACAGCAAATCATTTAAATTACTGATCGTAAGGGGTTGTCAAGGACTACGATATTGGGTATCCGATCAGCTGGTAGCAGGTCGCACGGCTGTCAGAGGTGCGCAGTGTACAGAGCCAGAAAACAACCTGTCTGTATACTGTGACTGCTCAGTTTACGGATACTGCAGCTCAGCTCCCATTGACTTCAATAAAAGCTGAGCTGCAGTACCTGCGAACAACGGCTATACTGCACGGAGCTTTGGCAACTTTCCTGCTGAGGAAACCGTGAAAAAGGGAGACAGATTGGGGTGCTATCTTATCAGAACCCCACCATTTGGATATTGATGAGCTATCAATATTAATATCGTAGTACTGGACACACCCTATAAAATTAAATGCAACATGTTATTTCTATTCATGTATTCAGATTTTGCATAGGAATCATGTTAATATATTACAATTTGTGTCCGTATCACAATCGTTTCACACGATAATAAAACCCTGCACATCCGTCAGTCATTATTTTTAATATCTTCAGCTATGACGGTCATCACGCTGAACGAGGTGGTGCTGAGGAGTCAGACTCTAATAACTTTTTAGCAGACGAAGGAGTGTGGGACTTTTGAATACGTTCCCTAGAAAAAAAAATAGAAATTTTAAAATGAGATTTGGATCTCTGAGGTTGGAACCCCCCCCCCCCCCCCAATTATAAAGTTATATGTAATGGCATATCCACATAACTACGCATCACCCCTCTGTTTTCACATTGCAGAGATTGCTTGCTTTAAGGGCTATTCAAGTAGAAAGATTTATTTTTTTGCCATATTTCCATTAGCAGGGAGGAAGTAAAGGAGTTCAGTAATTCAAGGGAGTGCGATGTCTGTAAGTAAAGGAGCTAATAATAAGCCATGTAGAGCATCAATTCTAAATTCTACCATTTTGTACTTACTGTAGAACTTTATCCCTTTCAAAATTTGATAAATATCGCCCCGTCTTTGAAAGAAATGACGTTCGGAAGCAAGTTGCTGTTTTGCCACGTGCTGGTTTGTCTATATTATATCGTCCTACGCCAACTGTGTTCTGCAAGAGGAAAAGTAGTAATAATGATTTACATAATTTAAGTTCCTCTTTGAAAATTTTATTTTATTTTTTTAAATTAGTCAGTCCTGCAATTTCGGAGCTGCAATTCCAAGCAGTCACGTGACAGCCAATGTTTCTCTCAGCAGGCACCCGGCAATCATGTGATCGCTAGGTTCTAAGGAAGCATCGGCAATGACGAAGCTTCTATTCACTTTGTAACGCTCACTTAGCGCTATGTAGCCTGGTGAAAAATAAGACAGAAGCGTTAATAAACCATTTCTGTCTTCTCCAAATGCAGGAGCAGGAAGATTAATGCAAAGGCATACATTTACAATGGGTAAAATCCCCTCTACAAGTTACTCATGGTAGTTCTAACGAGTAGAGGGAAGAAGATGTTGATGAAAGAAAGGAAAATAATAATTTTGTTTCCCCCTATTAATTTAGTGTAAGGAAAGAAAATCCCCAAAAGGTACAAATAATCTTGTGCAAAAGCCGGAAAAAAAAAATTAACCTTATGTTTGAAAGTTTTTATAGGTGGGATATTGGCTTATAAGGTAGCTACCGCTCTCCAAAAATGAGGAGACAGTTAATTTGCATAATATTTCCCATGAAGCATTGCCTGTAAGACTGCACACAGGTGAGTTGAGCGAGCGTCACATGCTTGAAACAAAGTTGTTTTACTCACAATTTTGGAAAGGTGTCAACAATTTTGTCTGGCCCATTTTGGAGTTTTGTGTGAAATTATGTGCAATTTGCATTTTTTCTGTTTTTGGGGGGGCTGTTGTTCCAATACACACAAAGGAAATAAACATGTGTATAACAAAACATGTATAATTGCTGGGAGAAATACATTATTTTGAGGACTATAAGAAGCACTTCCCCCCCCCTAAATTTGGGAGGAACGTGGGGCGCGTCTTATAGTCCAAATGTACCTTACCGAGGGGGTGGCGGCAGTGGTGGAGCAGTGTCGCAGGAGGCAGGGTCCTTACTGCATGAAGCCGGAGGCGGCATGTGTGGGGCGATGCTGCGGGCCCTGGGCTAGGAGGAGGAGATGTCATTGAGATCTCGGCTCATCATTGAGCCGAGATCTAAATCTGCGCATGTGCCGCAACTTATCCTGGAGCCCACCGCCGCCGGGAAAATCAATGCACACAGTAAGGATTCCACTCCTGCCTCACTGCCGACATTTTCTTGAAACGGAGGGCCTGACGCTTCAAACCGACGTGACACCCCCTTCTCCAAGCCCAGGGTCTGCAGCATCACACAACTCCTACTGCCGGCTTCCTGCAGCAGCGACCCTGCCTTCTGTGACCCCGTTCCACTGCTCCCACTCCCCTGGTAAGCTAAATTCGGACTACAAGACTGACCCCCATTTTAACATTAGAAAAATTGTATTTTTCAAATTTTCCTCCCCAAAAGTTGGGGTGCGTCTTGTTGTCCTGTGCACCTCATAGCCCGCAAAATGCGGTACTTCATTTTCTGGAACAATTCCATGGGTGTCAACACTTTCGGTCATGACTGTACATATTTAATCATGATTTTAAGAAGCCAACAAATGCTTTCTTGCAATGAAGAGGTACATAAATGCATAAGCTAAAAAAGTGATATGGGTATATTAACGTGGGTTGTTTATGCAGCGGATTTTCCAGACAATCACCCAGTACTGTTATTTGTAGCTGACTGCCATAACGGATACACCTGGTGCACCAAACAGGATAGCACACTTACACTGCTTCCAAAAAGGAGCCTGCATGACTTCCTCTCAAACCTCTTAGCAGACGTTAGGAAGGGCGCTGAAGATTTCCGTACAGAGGCAAATAGTGGTTTTGCTTCATAGGAGCCGGGCCCTGGAGAGTCCTATAATAAAATATAACCAGTATAATGGGCAGAACCAGTACATTGTGATAAATGTGTGGAGATCTCCTGCCATGTTAGTAAATATGTACGGTATATTACTTAGGAAATTCTGGGGCATTTCCTCTGTGTACCAATTTATTGATCAATAAAACTGTTTTTTTCACCTAAATATTATTGGCCTTTTTTGTGTTTTCTCTTCGCTCTTTGATCTTTGTGTATTTTTAATCGATGGGTCGCCATATTATAGTCCGGCCTGCACATTCACTCACATTAGTATTTACTTTTTACATATGTTTTAATTTCTATCAGCAAGTTAACCTATGCATGTGTATTGTTTCTTCTTGTTTCTTGAGTTTTTCTGGTATAAGAGCAATGCATAGGTGCGCATTCACACTGTGGCCATTGAACAAGCAGAACCCAAGATAAAAAAAAAACAAAATGAGCAAATACCCTGTAGTAAGTAAATAATTAGTAATAGTATAGGTAAATAACATAGGGGACTTAATTAATATTGTTTGTTTAAAAAAAACAAAGGCCACCGCGACAAGGTGACCCAATCGGGATGGTACCTAATATTTGTAGTCACCTGTGGTCACTATGTCAGCAGGCATAAAAAGAGATCACGGCAGAGTTGGACCTGGGTCCTGACTGTTCAGATACCTGCCTGTGGAAAGCTGCCCAGCAACCCTGAGAAAAGAGGCAGTCAAATACCACTGCTCCATTCAATTATGGGACTGCTAGAGAAGGCCAAGCACCGTGCACGGGCGACCACTTCTTCATTCCCAACTCAGTTCTCAGGATTTTTTTTTCAATAGGCAAGGCTAGATATTGGCAGGTGAGATTTATAATTTGCCATGTTTCTTGCTCCATCTAAGATACTTACAATGGGCCGGGACCAGTGAGTCAATGTGCTGCAAAATATTCTCTCAGTTGGAACTTTTGGATACTGAGAAATTTTCCCAAACTTTCCGTGTTTCTTTTTCTGCTCGTTTTCCAGTTCTTCAGTAAACGATTTGACTTTATATTGTCCGGGCTCCGACTTGTAATTTTTCTGTATGTATATAAAAAAAAAGTACTTTACCACTAAAAGCACTGGCGTTCTGTACTGGAGTAGCATTTCTGGCGAGCCGCACGCCACTAAGAAGATGCAACAAATTCATTAAGTTTAATGTGTCTCTTAATTAAATCACCAGATTGTATAATAGCGAGATCTGGTACCGTCACACGGTACAATTTTCGTCGCTACAACGGCACGATCCGTGACGTCGCAGCGTCGTATGAGTATCGCTCCAGCGTCGTAGACTGCGGTCACACTTTGCAATCACGGCGCTGGAGCGATGCCGAGGTTCGCTGGTAACCAGGGTAAACATCGGGTTACTAAGCGCAGGGCCGCGCTTAGTAACCCGATGTTTACCGTTGTTACCAGCGTAAAAGTAAAAAACAAACAAACCGTACATACTGACCATCTGATGTCCGTCAGGTCCCTCGCCGTCCGCTTCCTGCTCTGACTGAGTGCAGCCGTACAGTGAGAGCAGAGCGCAGCAGTGACGTCACCGCTGTGATCTGCTCTCACTTTCCGGCCGGCAGACAGACAGAGCGGGAAGCAGACGGCAAGGGACCTGACGGACATCAGATGGTCAGTATGTACGTTTTTTTTTTTTTACTTTTACGCTGGTAACCACGGTAAACATCGGGTTACTAAGCGCGGCCCTGCGCTTAGTAACCCGATGTTTACCATGGTTACCAGCGAACGCATCGCTGGATCGCTGTCACACACAACGATCCAGCGATGACAGCGGGAGATCCAGCGACGAAAGAAAGTTTCAAACGATGTGCTACGACGTACGATTCTCAGCAGGGTGTCTGATCGCAGTAGCGTGTCAGACACTGCGAGATCGTAACGGTATCGCTAGAACGTCACGAATCGTGCCGTCGTAGCGATAAAAATGCCACTGTGTGACGGTACCCTTAAGGCTATGTTCACACTTTGCGTTTTTTGCTGCGGATCCGCAGCGGATTTGCCGCTGCGGATCCGCAGCAGTTTTCCATGCAGGGTACAGTACAATGTTACCCTATGGAAAACAAAAACCGCTGTGCCCACATAGCGGAAAATCCCTTTAAAAACCGCGCGGAATTGCTGCGGAAAAAAAGAAGGAGCATGTCACTTCTTTCTGCAGATTCCGCAGCGGTTTTCAACATGCACCAATAGGAAAGTGCTGTTGAAAACCCGCAGAGGAATCCGCAGATGAAAACGCAGGAAAATCCGCAGTGAAAACCGCAGCGGTTTTTGCACTGCGGTTTTTACAAATCCGCTGCGGAAAAATCCGCAGCAAAATCTGCAAAGTGTGAATATGCCCTTAGACTGCTTGGAGGTGTTCAGAAATGACAAGTTTTTCTTTCCCTGCAGCGTTTCTTGATGAAGTTTTGAAGAGTTTCGAAAGAGTTTTTTTCCTAAAGTTTTTTTTTGTTTTACTTGCAGCCTTTTGATTTCACAGTGCCTAATTTGGAGTCTATTCCATAAGGATTTGCTTCAAAGAAGTAAGCATTTTTCAAAAACTCTTCAGAAAAAAATAGCTGAAGAAACCCATATAAATGAATAAGGAGAGTTTTCCAAGTGTTTTGAGCAACTTTTTGAAGAAGGTTCATTAAAAAAAAAAAAAAAAAAAAAAAAAAAATCTTCAAAAAAGCCTTAGGGTATGTTTACATGATGTCTTTTCCAGGCAGATTCTGCCTCAAATGTGCTTATAAAAGTGCTGCAAATTAATGCACAGCCATGTAAAATCTACTAGTAAAAGCGCCGCAAAAAAAGGAACATAATGCACAGCAATGTAAAAATGACATTGCTGCGCACATGTTCAGTCTTTTAACACTTCTTTAGGCTATGTGCACACGTTGCGGAATGATGTGTGGATTTTTCCGCACTGTTTTTGCAAAATCCGCAGGTAAACCGCACTGCGGATTACCCGCGGATTTACCGCGGTTTATTTGCAGATTCCTATTGAGGAGCAGGTGTAAACCGCTGCGGAATCCGCACAAAGAATTGACATGCTGTGGAAAAAACAACGCTGCGTTTCCGTGCGTTTTTTTCTGCAGCATGTGCACTGCAGATTTTGTTTTCCATATGTTAACATTGTACTGTACAATGCATGGAAAACTGCAGATCCGCAGCGTCAAAAGCCGCAACGTGTGCACATAGCCTTAGAGTTCAAAAACAATGAAAAAGTAACATGAAATAAAAGAAGTAACATGTTCAATCTTCTTTGTTGTGAAGCCACCCAATCATTTAGTTGAAAGTATAAAGAGGAGCTGCAGTAAAAAAAAACAATGACAAAACTGCCAGCAAAGCCACGAGAGGAAAAACGATCGCTGGTTTAGGAAAACCTGGGCCGCACCGCCGTAGGAATTCGTGAAACAAAATCTTCCAAAACCTGTTTAGAAAAAGCTCCATAAAAAAAAAAAAGAATGTTTCCTGAAGCGGTTTCCGCCTGCTGTACTTGACAATTTGTCGGCTTCAGTACCATGCAGGAGGGATTTATTACTACAGATAAGCCCGGATTTACCTTTCAAGCTTTATATGTGACCCTACTTACAGGTGTAGCAAAGTGTCCGTATAGGATGGGCCCTGATCTTGATCCGGTGAATAAGTCATACGGACCTCTCTTTCCCACAATGTGATTAAAGGTTTCATCCGTGGAGCTCTTGATGTTGTAGGTTCCTGGTCCCAGCTCACATCCCTGTAAAATGAGATTAACATGAAGAAATATGCGAATTACTACAGGTCCCTCTCGTAACACGGTCGCTCACATTGCTGTCTGCTGTGCCACATCTACTCGTCTCGCTCTCCATGATGCCTTTGGAGTTTGCAGACTTTGAAGTCCTCTCCTCTATTAATGCAGAACGGTTTCCTTTTTTTCCATAAGATCCAGGACCTGGGTAACAGTCCTGCATGGAGGGGAGAGAAGTGGCCAAATTGGTTACATGTATAATAATTAAAGTATACACACACAAAGATGGAAATGCGTAAAACAGCTATAAAAGACATTTCCCTTCTTTAATGCTAAGATATAAACTGATTTTCTTTTTAGGTTTATTCCCATCTCAGGAAATGATGGAATATTGTTGGGATATGCCATCACTTTATAATCCATCCTATGGATACACCTATGGATAATTAGTGTATGGATAATCAGGAGATTATCTGAAGCAACCATATTTGATATAATTTTGGTGAATTCAGTTGTGATGGGTTCAATATAGATTTTACTTGCAGATTTGCGCAGGAGACATTACAGTACGGGGCAAGTGGATGAAACGTTACAAATCTCATCCATGTGTCCATACCGAAAAATGAGCAAGTGCGGATTTCTTATTCTGCAGCGTGCTCATTCTCTTGCGCATTTATCAGTAACACATGCAGATTTGCAGCCAGAGCGACAGCAGAAAATTTGGAATCTGCATGGATCTAGCGTATAAAGTCATCTACACAAAGCAGCTATCTTGCGTGTGGCAAAGACAGAGATATAAAATATTGCAAAACCCTTTACCCTTTTATCTTCCTTGAATCGCACGTCTCTGGTGTCGCACACGCCACGTACACTACTTGGCTTCTCCTCCAGCAATTCCACAAATGACTTTGTGTTGTATCGCCCGGGTCCCATGTTTTGTTTCTATAGAAATTACCGTAAGTTATATCCAAGAAGTCAGACCAGTTATTAAAGTTGAGCAGAATGTAACATGCCACCGTCATCCCTCACCAACAAGCGGTTCCTCTCCCAGGCTTCTTTGTAAAGAACGTGAGGCATCTCCGTCAGCCTCTCTGTTTCTTCGGCTCGTTTCCATCCAGGCGCTGACGCATTTCTCTGGAGAACTGATGGACTGAAATTGCCCGGTGCTGCTTCATATGATCCTGGACCCAACCGTCTTCCCTGGATTAGATTATGGTGTCATTCCAAACTCAATAAACTGATAACATGGACCTTAGTCAATTTTGCCGGTTTTGCTGTAACCATATGGTCCACAGAGCAAAACTTAGGACAGAGCTCCAATCCACACGGCCACGTTAAAAGCTAAAGGGGTTTTCTGGTATCAAAAAAACCCTGTCATCTAGGCTGCAGCTTGTTTAAAAAATATATATGTGTGTGCTTTACTCACTTTCCCCAGGTCCAGCACTGTGTCTCCGCCGCTGCTCCCAGTGACTGTTATTGTCTGCAGCACTGATATCCCGTAGACAGCGCTGCAGCCAATCACTGAGCTTAATGGCTCTGACTTTGGCTACTTTCACACTTACGTTGTTCAGAACCCATCACAATGCGTCGTTTTGTGAAAAAAACGCATCTTGCAAATTTTCCCGCAGGATGCGTTTTTTCCCATAGACTTGTATTAGTGACGCATCGTGACGTATGGCCACACGTTTTGTCCGTCGTCCACTGGTTGCGTCGGAATTTGGCGGCCCATCGTCGGGAAAAAACGTTCAAGGGAACGTTTTTCTGTGCGTTGTGTCCTGTTTTTCCGTCTGCGCGTGCCCAACAGGAAATCTTTCTCTCTGTCTCTTTCCTCCCCGGGACTGCAGACAGAAATGTGAAAGGACACACTTCCGTCGGTACGTCGCGCCGACGCTTTGTGACGGCCGAGTATCAACGCAAGTGTGAAAGTAGCCATAGTTGACGGCGCAAAAAAAAGTGCTGAGAGCCGCTGTGCTCACTGATTGACTGCCGTGCTGTTGACGTGAAGTCAGTGCTGCAGACTGTAACAGACGCCGGGAGCAGCAGTGGAGAATCAGTGCTGGACCCAGAGAGGGTAAGTAAAACCAGTTTGCTTAAAAAAACAAAAAAAAAAAAACTCACATACAAACTGCAACCGGTGAACATGGTTTTTATGAAAACTGTAAACCGCTGTAATGATTGTTTGATTATATTGTTCTCCGGTCTGTGTGATGTCTTTTTCTAGCAAACTGTCCTAGATGTATGTCTCTGCCTGTTCTCCAACTCTCCATATCTTCCCTCCATACATTTCAAAAGGCAGCTGTAACCTGATCTCTCAGTGAATTGGCAGTCAGTCTTACAGATTTTAGCTGTACCTTCAGTCCACGTTCACACATTCAGTATTTGGTCAGTATTTTACATCAGTATTTGTAAGTCAAAATAAGGAGTGGAACAATCAGAGGTAAAGTATAATAGAAACACGTCACCACTTCTGTATTTCTCACCCACTCCTGGTTTTGGCGTATAAATACTGATGTAAAATACTGACCAAATACTGAATATGTGAACATGGCCTTTGAGTGAATGATACGTTTAGGCAGAGGGGTTGAAAGGAAGGGACTCATAAGTGGAGAAATAAGTATATTTAGCTGAACATGTGTTAGACAATGTTTATTGAAGCAACAAAGGCTGTTTGATTATGGCCTTTTATTGTCCAACTAGATGGTGGCCCGATTCTAACGCATCGGGTATTCTAGAATATGTATAGTAGTATATAGCACAGCTCACGTAGTATATAACACAGCCCTTGTAGTATATAACACAGTCCACGTAGTATAACACAGCCATGTAGTATATTGCCCAGGCACGTAGTATATAACACAGCCACGTAGTATATAGCACAGCCACATATTATATAACACAGCCACATATTATATAGCACAGAGACGTAGTATATAACACAGCCACGTAGTATATAGCACAGCAACGTATTATATAGCACAGAGACGTAGTATATAACACAGACACGTAGTATATAACACATCCCACGTAGTATAACACAGCCACGTATATTGCCCAGCTACATAGTATATAGCACAGAGATGTAGTATATAACAGAGCCCACACAGTATGTTACACAGCCCACGTAGTATATAGCAATATGGGCACTATATGCGTGGTTAAAAAAAGACTTAAAATAAAAAATAAACATATACTCACCTTCCGAAGGCCCCTTGAAGTCCTGGCGCCTGTGTGCGGTGCACGCGGCAGCTTCCGGTCCCAGGGTTGGTATGAGCGCAAGACCTGTGATGACGTCGCGGTCACATGACCGTGATGTCATGGCAGGTCCTTCTCGCATAGCATCCTTGGCACCGAAACCTGCCGCTTGCACTGCCGAGGACAGCCGCGACGTCGGATGGTGAGAATAACCTTTTTTTTTTTATTATTATTATTTGTAACATTAGATCTTTTTACTATTGATGCTGCATACGCAGCATCAATAGTGAAAAGTTGGTCACACAGGGTTAATAGCTGCGTTAACGGAGTGCGTTACACCGCGGTCCGTTAACGCTGGCATTAACCCTGTGTGAGCGCTCAGCGCTGACTGCAGGGCAGTAAAGCAGCGGCCATTTTGCTGCCAGACTATGGCCGTCGCTGATTGGTCGTGGAGGTTTTGCCACGACCAATCAGCGATTGGATTTCCATGACAGACAGAGGCCGCGACCAATGAATATCCGTGACAGACAGACAGAAAGTCAGACAGACAGACAGAAAGACGGAAGTACCCCTTAGACAATTATATATATAGATGGCTTCTGGCATCTATTACTCACTAGCTCTGAGGTTGCCCTCTTGCAGTATGATACTTGTGTGTATGTGCCAGGCTTCTTCAATTCAGGATAAACTGCAGACACATCAAATCTGCAAGATAAAGTGTGATACAAAGATATCTAAAGCAGTAAAATAAGATGCAATTGTGCTCAGTAATTACCTTCCAATCAAGGATTTGGTCACCAGGACCGGACTGGGACTAAAATTCAGCCCTGGCATTTGAAGTTACACAGGCCCACTTGTCACATGGTGACTGTATAATATCTTTGTACACTCTTAGGCATGGCGGGTTTTAGGCAAAGTGGGGCCCTAGGCAAAGTTTAAAATTCGGCCCTAAATGCTAACATATTGCACATCACACAAAAGCATTTCGGTTGTATTTACATGCGCTGATCTCAGGCCGCTAAATGAGTTTGATCGACAATACTGTTGTTCAACGCTTGTTTCCCGGCCTCTTTCCACCAGCTGAGGAATAATGATGGGACAGAACGATCACTAATAGATCACCATACAGTATCATGTTATCAGCAGCACATCTACAGTTTACACCGCCGATGTGCTGCTGAGAACAATGATTTTTGTTCCAGCAAAAAACAATCTGAATATGCAGCATTTTACTTGTTTAAGGTACCGTCACATTAAGCGACGCTGCAGCGATATCGACAACGATGCCGATCGCAGCAGCGTCGCTGTGTGGTCGCTGGAGAGCTGTCACACAGACAGCTCTCCAGCGACCAACGATGCCGAAGTCCCCGGGTAACCAGGGTAAACATCGGGTTACTAAGCGCAGGGCCGCGCTTAGTAACCCGATGTTTACCCTGGTTACCATTGTAAATGTAAAAAAAAAAACAGTACATACTCACCTTCTGATGTCCGTCAGGTCCCTGGCCGTCTGCTTCCCGCACTGACTGTGAACTCCGGCCGGCCGTAAAGTAAAAGCAGAGCACAGCGGTGACGTCACCGCTGTGCTGTGCTTTACGGCCGGCCGGCGCTCACAGTCAGTGCGGGAAGCAGACGGCCAGGGACCTGACGGACATCAGAAGGTGAGTATGTACTGTTTTTTTTTTACTTTTACAATGGTAACCAGGGTAAATATCGGGTTACTAAGCGCGGCCCTGCGCTTAGTAACCCGATATTTACCCTGGTTACCATTGTAAAACATTGCTGGCATCGTTGCTTTTGCTGTCAAACACGACGATACACGCCGATCTGACGACCAAATAAAGTTCTGGACTTTCATCAACGACCAGCGATATCACAGCAGGATCCAGATCGCTGCTGCGTGTCAAACTCAACGATATCGCTATCCAGGACGCTGCAACGTCACGGATCGCTATCGTTATCGTTGCAAAGTCGTTTAGTGTGAAGGTACCGTTAGTAAAATACACCCCATAGTCCTCCATATATTATAATGTGCACCACAGTCCTCCATATAGTATAATACACTCCCTATAGTCCTCCATATATTAAAATACACTGCTCAGTCCTCCATATAGCATAATACACTCCTCATAGTGCTCCATATAGTATAATGCACCGCCATAGTAATCCATGTAGTACAATTCACTTCCCATAGTATAATGCACCCCAAAGTTCTTTATATAGTATAACACATTCCCCATAGTCCTCAATAAAGTATAATGCAGCCCACATATAGTATAATGCAGCCACCACCATACAGAATATAATGCAGCCACCCCAGAGTATAATGCAGCCAACCCAGAGAATAATGCAGCCACCCCATAGAATATAATGCAGCCCCCTTCATAGTTTAATGCAGTACCCTCATAGAGTATGATGCAATCACCTCTCAAAGAATATAAATATAATACAGCCCCCCATAGAATATAATGTAGCCCTGAAAAGAATATAATACAGCCCACCTCCCCACAGAATATAATGCAGCCCCCTTCAAAGAGTATGATGCAATCATCCCTCATAAAATCTAATACAGCCCCCCATAGAATATAATACAGACCACCTCCCCATAATATATAATGTAGTCCCATAGAATATAATGCAGCCCCCCATAGTATATAGCACAGCCTCCCCCATAGAATATAATATACCCACCATAGTATATAACACACCCTCCCCCATAGAATATAATATACCCCCACAATAGTATATAACACAGCCACATAGTATATAACACGGCCTCCCCCATAGAATATAATATACCCCCCATAGTATATAGCAAAGCCTGCATACTATATAGCACAACCCGCATAGTATATAGCAAAGCCCGCATAGTATATAGCACAACCCGCATAGCAGATAACACAGCCCAGGTAGTAGTATACAGCACAGCCCACACAGTAGTATACAGCACAGCCCACACAGTAGTATACAGCACAGCCCACACAGTAGTATATAGCACAGCCCACATAGTAGTATATAGCACAGCCCACACAGTAGAATATAGCACAGCCCACACAGTAGTATATAGCACTGCCCACATAGTAGTATATAGCACAGCCCACATAGTAGTATATTGCACAGCCCACATAGTAGTTATCAGCACAGCCCGCATCTCTCCTCCCCCCCCCCCCCCCGACAATGGCCCCACCAACCAGTAAAAAAAAAACAAAAAAACACACTCCTCACCTCTCCTCGTGCCCGCGTTGCTCCCTGCTCCTGTCTCAACGGCTGCCGCTGCACTGCCTGGGAAACAGTGAGTGCGCGCACACCAGTGTCAGAGGCAGAGCAGGGAATGATGGGAGAGGGAGCGTCAGCAGACGCTCTCTCCTCCATCATTGCATTCAACTGTACCGGTGTCTATAGTTGAATTCGGTGGCGGCGCTGTTGGGGGGGTGAGTTGGCGCGCAGCAGCCCACTACTGGCACCGGCCCGTCTGGCATTTGCCAGAACTGCCCGATGGCCAGTCTGGCCCTGCATAGTAGTATATAGCACAGCCCACACAGTAGTATATATAGCACAGCCTACATAGTATTATACAGCACAGCCCACATAGTAGTATAAAGCACAGCCCACATAGTAGTATATAGCACAGCCCACATAGTAGTATACAGCACAGCCCGCATCTCTCCTCACAGACGCCGGTATAGTTGAATGCGGTGGCGGCGCTGGTGGGGGGGTGAGTCGGTGCGCAGCGGCCCACTACTGGCACCGGCCCTTCTGGCATTTGCCCGATGGCCAGTCTAGCCCTGTTGGTCACTTAGGTGCAAGTTCACAACAAAGGTCAAGGACCATAAACCAGGACACTAATCACTAAGATACTGTATGTCTGCATGGCTGGTTTCACTCACTTGCTGCGCCTCTCAGTTAGCCAAATCAGATCTCATACTTGCAGTGACGAGGGGCAATACCCCAAAACATAGCATTACATTTTGGGGGGCATTTTTCATAGCATTTTTAAATGTTGTTTTTTTTTTTCTTTTAACCAGATGCTATATACACCAGACCTTTATGGTTTGTGGTGTCTCTGACAATTTAGGGTCAGTGACATTTTTTATTTTTCAAGTAGCATATCCTTAGTATAGATTTTTCTGGTTTCTTTTAGAGAACTTAAAAAAATACCAGAGAAAAAGCATGTTACTTGCATGTTACCAGCAACCTAAATTTAAAAAAAAAAAAAAAAGATAAAAAAAACATTAAAAATCATAATGTTTTTTTTTTATTTTCTTAACAAGCATTTATAAAAATGCTGAAAAATAAATTGTGTCTTACGGAGCCCTATTATTAACGTCTTGCGAAAATCATACAACTGATCTTGAGAAATTCACAATATGTTTAATAAACACAAAAAATGTACCTTTTAGATTCTTGGAATATCAATTATGTAATGGAAGGAATTTTATCATGACGATCAACCGGATCTCCCCCCCCCCCTCCCCCCCCGAATGAACTGCTTGTCATGTAGTTTGTTGAAGGATTAACCAGCTTGTAACCCTATATTATCTGCCGCTCAAAGACGAAAAAGTAGCTTTTTAAGCTCATATGCAAATGAGGTTGCAGTGCTCTGGGTGTGATTGGAGCACTTCCCAAGCCTACTTATCTGTCAGTCAAGCAAAAGAAGATAGACATAGACAGGGATTAGATGCAGAGGATCAGTAAGGCTACTTTCACACTAGCGTCGGGAAAGACCCGTCGCTGTGCGTCGGGCCGACGTTCCCGACGCTAGCGTGGTCTCCGCCGCACAACGGGGGCAGCGGATGTATTTTTCCAACGCATCCGCTGCCCCATTGTGAGGTGCGGGGAAGTGCGGGGAGGTGGGGGCGGAGTTCCGGCCGCGCATGCGCGGTCGGAAAAAGCGGACCGTCGTGAGCAAAAAACGTTACATGTAACGTTTTTTTCTCCCGACGGTCCGCTACCACACGCCCAAGCGTCGCAAAACGGACGCGACGTTTGGCAATGCGTCGCAAATGCGTCGCTAATGTTAGTCTATGACGAAAAAACGTATCCAGCAAGAACTTTTGCTGGATGCGTATTTTCGGCAAAACGACGCATTTGCGACGTATTGCAGTTAACGCTAGTGTGAAAGTAGCCTAAGTGCTCTGATCACGCCCAGAGCACTTCAGTCTCATTTGCATATGCATTAAAGTGCGTGTTTTCCGGTTTTGGAGAGGCAGATTTTATAAATAAAACATATAGATTCACTTGTCTTTCAATGAATTTTTCCTCATAGACCTCAATGTAAGCAGCGTGCAACTGTGGTTGTGTATTACAACATATCTGCTATGTGGCTGGTTTTTCCCTTCTTGCAGTCAAATGACAGCAAGTGGCACAAATGTTTTGGTCATGCAAAGTTACCTTAGTTTGGATACTTTTCTGGATGCTACTGAGGCCAATGTACACACAAATAAAGTTTGGGCTCAAAATTATAAAAAATAATAAAAATAAATAATTAAAAATACCAGCAATACTGATGAGAAAGAAAAGCTGAAATTATTAGATATATTGTTGGATCAACTCTGAAGATCAGCATGCAATTAAAAAAAATGCACATTGCACCGAAAACACTGCTTAAAGGAAGACCATACACATCGATCTCTGATCTTCCAGCAGCAGCGCCAGGCATTGCTGGGGAAAGTGGAGACACCTAAGCCCCTGGTCTCCCAGGAGGGAGGACATTGTACCTGGCACTCTGGCAGCCAAAGGGAGCACCTCTAAACTTCTTCCCAGCCATTCTGTGCTCTGGTCGCTATAGCAACGCAGACGCCTGTCATAGTTATAAGTACTGCCTGTCACGTGACACCAGAATGCAGCCAATCGCCGGCAAGATCGAGCTGTGGAACAAGTTACTGGAATGTTTGCTTCGTGCTCTGAGTTCTAATTTCTTAAAGGGACCGCGCAGTGTTCTCACACCAGCCTATCTGATCTGATGTAACTGTTTTTTAGGGGTAAAAATAGGGCTTTTTTTAATTAAGGTATTAAGGAGAGGTGGGGATTTACTGTTCAGACTATAGGAAAAATTAATAATAATAATAATAATAATAATAATAATATTTTATTAATTATTATTATGGCACTTCTTTTCCCAGCAGATACTAACATCGCCCACAAGAACCCATTATGAAAATTATAACTAAAAAAAACAGAAAACATATATGCCAGTGGTCCAGGAGACCCACATCCAGTCTATGCATTGGGGTCCATACTTAGGCCGGGGTCACACTTGCAACTGCAATGCGAGAAACTCGTGCAAGTCTCTCTCCACAATACCCGGCTCTGCCAGTGGCGGATCAGACCGGAGCGTTCAGCTGCATAGAAATACATGCAGCCGCACACTCCGGTCCCGAGTATTGAGGCGAGAGACTCGCGCAAATTTCTCGTATTGCAGCAGCAAGTGTGACCCCGGCCTTAGACTGTAAAACATGGATGCGTCACTCCAGCCTGGGTATTTCCAGCAGATTTTTCTGCAGTAAAAACCAGAGCGTGATGTGAGTCGCCCGCCAGGGCCATGGGGTACTTGGTACCGGGTCTTAAAGGGGATGTCACGGTGGCTGCGACCCGGTCCGTGGCCCTGGGCGCCCATATAAAGGGAAGGGTCTTTTAAGGGGATTTGAAATGAAGTTTGTGTTCGTGACGCCACCTGTGGTATTCGGTCAGTGGGGACCAATGCTGCTTAAAGGGGTCCGCTGGGGTGATGTAATGGCAGCTAGATGGCATACCTTCCCACAGGTGAAGTATATCCCCAGAACTCCCGGTATGTAGGTGAAGATGGTGAATGGTGTAGTAAAGAACAGGGGACACAGGTTTGCAGTCTCTTTACCTGGTTTACTGAAGACTTCAGGCAGCCACAGTCCAGGGCACCAGATCACAGGTACAGGCAGGGTCCGGCCGGCTTGGAAGCAAATTCAGAGTCCCCTTTACCAGGTGGAGTTAGAAGCCTTCCTATTAGCGCGGTGATGTTGTAGTCCCTTACTGCCTTTGGCTTCTGGCAAGGTCCTCACAATTCTCTCTGTCCTCCATAAAGGTCGGACACAAACCCGTATGACAGGTGGCTCGAGCCTTTTTACAGGGTCTCTATCATGACCAGGGCTCTATGTGCCACTGTGTCTCCTGGGTATTAGGGCAGACAGGTGATGTGTAATCCAGCAATCCTGCCGGTTTCTGCTGTGCCTCCTAGAGTCACAACCTCGGTCTTCTGGCTACCGGAATTTGCACTCGACCAGGGAGGAAGCCCAAACGCTGCTCTGCTCCCCTGGTGTCTCTCTCCTGTGCTTCATTCCCCTACACGCTAACTAAACACTGTTCTTCTTTCTGTATCTCACTATCTAGGAGCTGCAGCACCTCCGGCTGCACAGCCCCAAACACGTCTCACTGCCTCAGATTGCTCCAGTCTGCTGCCTGGCACTATCTTAACTAAAAAACTAACTTTCCTTCCAGACCAGAATGTATTTATAGGGGAGTTCCTCCTAAACCAGGTTTAGAGCTCCCCTTCTGGCCTGGAGTGTGAACAAGTTGTGTGCATTGTGATTACCTGGTGAAAGAGATCATCCTTCGCTTCCAATTGCAACATCACTCTCCCCATGAGGAAAGCAATGCCACTGTAACAACCAGAACCCTGGGGCGTCACAGATATGCTGCAGATTGGGGGAAAAAAACAAACACTGTAAGGAAAACACCCCACAAGAGAGGATCGGAGTCCAGGGGGATACGGATATCACCCCGCTGTCACCAATCTCTGACGGAGCTTACACAGTTGCAGCTCTCTGGCGCCCCCTTACCCTCAGATCAGTCAGGGAACTGAACCTAGGGTAAGTAGTTGCCGGAGAGGCTGCCCTGTCACGTACTGGTTATCAGGGCATACTGCAGTGAGGGAGGTATATATTTCACCAGTCCCAGGCGGGGAATCTATATATAAACCTCCGATCCGTCAATGCCAGAATCCCCCAATAACACAAGAACAGTATGCTGCCACCAGTTCCTCGTTAGATATAAGCCCGATCCGTTCACAAGCTTCTATCGGGTCAGAAACCAACCCCAGGTAGCATAAAAGCACCAGCCAAACTCACGGACGTGGGAAATCGGGATTTGAGATAAAAGAGCAGCCCAAAATTAATTGATATTTTAATTGCCGCAAGGGGCACTACAAACTTCAAATATATACAGATATTACAGTCAGAGGTACAGATAAAAATTAAGGTACAGGTTGGGAACAGCCGTTACCTGTAGGTGTAAAGTTAACGTGTCTTAAAGCATGTGAACCCCAGGGAAGCACTGAGTCCACAGGTACTTCCTTAGTTCCTAGTCCGTCTCCACACGTAACATGACATGGCTTTCAAGGCAGAACGAAGACGGGGCTGGAAGTGTGTAGCCAGCTTTAACCCTTAGCTTGCCCCCTCCTATATTTGCAATCGACCCTCTGGGTTGTACTGAATTCTCCTCCCTTGACCTCCTAGCCGAACTAATTCCCAATGTCTAGGATTGGTCATAACTTCCCAGGGGGAGGTCCAAATAGGACGACTGATGTCTTAACGAGTTTGTTGGAGCTGGACTGATACAGAGAGTCCAAACTTGGGTCGGCTAAGTGGTTCTGGAGAGCCAGTATAGATAGGTCAGAATCTGGGACTGCTAAAGAGATATGGGAAACAGGGCTACGTGCAGGGGGCTCCCAGGATTCTGGTGGTATATCGGACATAACCCTGAAATGCACGGTACACTCATAATTCATCTCTAGACGTCGGTGACGCTGGATCTGGCTTTCATGGTACTCTCATGATTCATCTCTAGGTGTCGGTGACGTTCTGTGATGTTCGGTCTAGAGTCTGCTTTGATATTGGCTGCCTTACAGAAAAGACAGCAGGGGGGTCCTAGCTCTGCACCTCCCTGCCTTCATTAACACGTGGCCTTTAATCGTCTGGCCAAATGGTAAAAGTCCTGCTCTGGTGGGAATCTGTGTGCTTTTTCTTAGGGTGGAGGCCACATTTCAGAAGTGAAGGGAGAGCTCCTGAATCTATGGGGCCTGAATTCATAAATCCAAAATGGAGTCTCCCTCATCCCTCACACCTCCCCGCTTTAGAAGGCGCTAAGGGGTTTCACATTCCTGTGTTCTCCCGTGCACCCTTCCACAACCTCCCCTTGCCGGGATAACCCATCAGTATTCCCGTGGTCGCGCCACCCTTTGTGGCGAATGGCGAAGTGGTATTGCTGGAGCACGAGGCTCCAGCGTTGCAACCTCCCATTCATCCCAGAGATCGTGTGCAACCAGCTGAGGGGGTTGTGGTCTGTCTCCACGGTGAAGTGGTGCCCGTATAAGTAGGGCTGCAGATGCTGCAGGGCCCATACAATGGCCAGGCATTCCTTTTCCATCGTGGAGTAGACCACCTCCCTCGGCAATAGCTTCCTGCTCAGGTACAAGACGGGATGTTCCTGGCCCGTCAAGTTAACCTGACTGAGCACAGCACCGAGGCAAAAGTCACTGGTGTCGGTCTGTATTACAAATGGCCATTCAAAGTCAGCAGCTTGTAGCACTGGGGAGCTAGAGAGTGCGGTTTTGAGCGCCTGGAAAGCTGTCTCGCAGGGCACTGTACAGTAAACGGCGAATTGCTGCTTCTTCTTAGTGAGGTCCCTCAGGGGCTTTGCCAGAATACTAGAGTGTGGGACAAACTCCTATAGTACCTGGCGGTCCCTAAGAAGGACATCACCTGCTTCTTGGTCCTGGGGGTGGGCCAGAATGCAATTTTATCCACTTTCCCAGGCTCTGGCTTCAGAACCCCCCGCCTACCCGGTGACCCAGCTAGAGGACCTTGCTCATGCCCAGCTGGTATTTTTCTGGCTTGATAGCCAAACCTGCCCATTGGGTCCACCCAACCACCAGTGCCAGAGCCCAGATAACATCACGGAGATGCGGCGAATTCCCCACTTCCGGCCAAGTGGCTGCCGAGTCAGACGGAGGCCTGGAGACAGGTCCCGAGGAACTGACGTAGGATGCGACAGTTTCATCTATTCTTGTCTAGTCAGGGCTTTCAGACGGCATTATAAGCTGACGACAGCCTGAAAGCTCTCAAGGAGCAGGCAGCACAGCCTCCCATGCAGTCAGACTGTGAGCGGTTGGTCTGGGACCAGGGGCGGCTGTACCGGGTAACGGTCCAGCAGGGTTCATCGGAGGCGTGGCCCAGGGACCGACAGTTAGTGGTGCCCTATCCGTTCAGGGAGGAATTGTTGCGGATCGCACATGAGATTCTGATGGCTGCACACCTTGGGATCACTAAAACCTAGGCCAGGTTAGCCCTGCATTTCTACTGGCCTAAAATGGGGGGCAGATGTGGCTGCCTACTGCCGTTCGTGTGACACCTGTCAGAGGGTGGGGAAGGCGGGTCCGGGTCCCAAAGCCCCACTGGTAACTCTGTCCATCATTAACGAACCTTTCAGGAGGGTCACTGTGGATCTCATTGGACCGCTGTCCATTCCCAGCTGCTCTGGGTAATGCTTCATACTGACGGTAGTAGATTATGCCACCTGCTACTCAGAAGCGGTAGCTTTGTCGTCTATTCAGGCCAACAAGGTGGCTACCGCCTTCCTGGAGGTTTTTTACCCGAGTGGGGTTTCCCCAGGAAATGCTCACCGACCAAGGGAACGAGTTCATGTCACTGGAGCATCATATGGGGCTCATCATATATTGGAGCATCATATGGGGCCCATCATACACTGGAGCATCATATGGGGCCCATTACATATGGAGCAATATATGAGGCCCATCATATACTGGATCATCATATGGCGCCCATTACATATGGAGAATTATATGGGGCCCATCATATACTGGAGCATCATGTGGGGCCCATTATATATGAAGCAATATATGGGGCCCATGATATACTGGAACATCATATGGAGCCAATCATATACTGGAGCATCACATGGGGCCCATTACATATGGAGCAATATATGGGGCCTATCATATACTTTAACATTATATGTGCAGCGCCCCAGAGACCTGGTCGTTGCAGTTATGTCGCTCTGCCACTAAGGGGAGTGATGGTACGTCTGATTGCACTAAAAGAGTTCACCTGACCAGGTATCACAGTCACACATTACACTTCACACTCTGGCCACCAGGGGGAGCAAAAGGTTCTATGTATTAGGCCACTCCTCAAAATCTGGTAAAACTGGGGGTTGGATAGGAAGTTAGACAGAAGCTGACTGGGTTTTGCCCAGGTATCATCTAGTGAGAGAAGAGGTTGCTTGGGAAGATTCAGGGGGGTCCCTGTCAGGGGTGGGATCCTGACAGTGGCCTAGCACAGGACAGATCGTTATGGAGCCGTGCCTGCACCTCATTGCGGCGGCATCTTAAGAAAGGACACGAAGCGAAGTATATTGTGGAGAAGTGAGAAACGAGATCACAGCACAAAGGCGATAGAACCAGAAGGAGTCGTGCCCCGAGATCGGCAACATCCTTCTGAGGCGTGTAGCAGGTGGCCGGAACGCCGAGGAAGTAATAGACTCTACGCATTACTTTGAACCAACGGCAGGGCAGTTAACTTTAGGTTGGCTGTTTCACCTTTTACACCTAATGAAGACAATGGAGGCAATTGTGGGAGAGGGGCGTCTCTAGGGTCACTATAAAATAACTCCAGGCCTACCCCGTCATACGGGTGCGTCCTATCCATATCATCTGGGGGACGGAGAGAAAGAACAGAAACATACACGACAGTTGTGAGGACTATCCCGTGGTGCTCAGCAGGGAAGTACTACAACACCCAGGCGCTAGTAGGTAGGCTACTGATTTCCACCTGCAAAGGGAACTCTGGATGTGCCTTCGGACCGGCCGGTCTCAGCCAGCCCTGTTAGCAGTGCTCTGGATTGCAGATGCCGAAGCCTTCAGTAAAGAGGTAAAGAGACTGCAACCCTGTGTCCTCGTTATTTACTGCGACCTACACCGTCACCTACACCTTTAATTGGACGCCCCTTAGCAGGGCCACGGACCGGGTCAGGCCACCGTGACATCCCCAGAACCGAGAGAGACCCGGTACCGAGTACCCCGCTGCCCTGCGCTTGGGGGCCGCTCCATATGGGGCCCATTATATATGGAGCAATATATGGGGACCATTATATACTGGAGCATCATATCGGGCCCATTATATATGGAGGAATATATGGGGCCCATCATATACTGGATCATCATATGGGACTCATCATATACTGGAGCATCATATGGGGTCCATTACATATGGAGCAATACATGGGGCCCATCATATACTGGAGTATTATATGGGGCCCGTCATATACTAGAGCATTATATAGGGCACATTCTGTATGGAGCATTATATGGGGCCCATCATATACTGGACCATCATATGGCTCCCCATCATATTCTGTTGCATTATATGGTGCCGATCATATACTGGAGCATTATATGGGGCCCATTTTGTATGGAGCGTTATATGGCACCCATCATATACTGGAGTATTATATGGGGCTCATTATATATGGAGCAATATACAGGGCCAATATATGGGGCTCATCATATACTGCATGGAGCATTATATGGGGCCCATCATACACTGTATGGAGCATTATATGGGGCCCATTATATATGGAGCAATACATGGGGTCTATCATGTACTGTATGGAGCATTATATGGGGCCCATTATGTATGGAGCAATATATGGGGCTCATTATGTATGGAGCAATATATGGGGCCCATTATACTGTATGGAGCAATATATGGGGCTCATTATACTGTATGGAGAAATATATGGGGCTCATTATTCTGTATGGAGCAATATATGGGGCACATTATTCTGTATGGAGCAATATATGTTGCACATTATTCTGTATGGAGCAATATATGGGGTACATTATACTGTATGGAGCAATATATGGGGCTCATTATTCTGTATGGAGCAATATATGGGGCACATTATTCTGTATGGAGCAATATATGGGGCACATTATTCTGTATAGAGCACTATGTGGTGCCTATAATACTGTATGGAGGACAATACTGTCTGAGCTATTGTAGAATTTACAATAGATATCACTCATGTAAGGTAAGTAGTAAGAGCAATTTTTGGCATTGTACTATATCTATATTTCTCTGCTGTATCTGTGCATCATGAATTGTTGTTTGTATTTAAGGGGTCCACTGAGACTCTTTTGCCCAGGACCCATGAAAACCTGAAGCCGTCCCTGCTTGTATATTAGATTGTAAGCTCCTAGGAGCAGGTTGCATGTCCTTTTCTTTGCAGGGTCGGCTCACCTGAGCTCATAATTACAGTAACATATCCAGCAATATGCAACAGGACAGATGTGATCCAAAGAAATATCCGATAGCCGGAACTGTGGTCCGGAAGGAATTTTTTCCTCCCTGAGGCAGAACTCTCCTGAGGGGGGTCTTCACCCTCCTCTGGATCTCTGTGTCCAGTGGCTCTCAATTTATCAGCAATGACCACAGCTGTTCTGTAATCTGCAGGAGTCTGACCTGAGAGTCACTGTGAACACTGTGTTTAACTTCTTAAAGGGCCAGTAATATTTCCATTGCAATGTTGCTTATTGTTGTTACAATAAAATACAATAAAATATATTGCTGTGTGTGGATTTTGTCCAGATTTCTCCTTACACAGTGACAATGATGGGAATATTCACTTCGGTTTTCAATATTCCACAAGTAGAACCAGGAACTACAGGGGGCTACTATACAGGGAGCAGGTTACATCTGACCCGACCCATTAAGATGTCATGTCAAGTCAAGTTCAAAGTTAATTACAAGTCTGTAATGGGGATATTAACATAGTACATGTCCTATCTGAATGAAGACGGACAGGGACACTGTCAGGAAAACATGAATTACTTTCCATTGTTCTGGGGACACAACCAGAGCTGGCCTACTACTCCTCCCACCATTGTTTTCTGTAGGACCAAATCCCACATACAGCCCCTCTCTCTCTGTGAATTCCCCCCCCCCCCCCCCCCCGTCAAGCAAATGGTCTTCTAAGCAAAACACTCAAATTCAATAACACACATTAATCCCAGAATCTGGCCACTTGGGTTTACGCATGGCAGCGTTTTGCGGCATTTAGGGCTATCGAAAACCTGGGAAATTAATTTCTGCCCACCAGCAAATCACAGACATCCTATCTGTGTGTGGCGCCCCAGGGTCCTGGTCGTCACAGTGGTATTGCTTTCCTCCTGGGCATCCGTCTGTGAAGGACAGAGGGTCCACGGAGCTGTGCATGCCCACAGAGCTGCAGCTCCCAGAAAGAGACATTTGAAGGCCAAATTGTTTGCAGCGAGCATGCAGGAGAAGGAGCACAGAAGCACAGAAGGGGACCAGCCCTGAGCAGGCTGCCTCCTTCTGAGGCGCAGAGACCGGTAGCCGGAACACCAAGGTTGTAAGGACCTCTATGACTTACATCAGAGACTGGCAGAACAGCTGAACTCTACGTTACCTGTCCGACCTAACACCCTGGAGGCACAGTGACAACCTTAGAGGCTGGGGCGTGCTAGAGTCCCTGTAAACCGCCTCAAGTCACCAGTCATACAGGTATGTCCTATCCAATCCGGGGGACAGAGAGAGATAATGTAGCGCCCCCACTGCCGCAGGGCCGAGGGGTACCCGGTACCGGGCCTCTAAGTCTCTGCTCTGGGGTTGTCACGGTGGCTAGACCCGGTCCGTGACCCTGCTGAGGGGCGTACAGTAATAGATGTGGATGGTGGTGGTGGTGCGGTGCAGTAAATAACGAGGACACCAGGTTGCAGTCTCTTTACCTCTTTACTGAAGGTCTCTGGGTCCTCAGTCCGGAATACGGTTCACCAGGCTGCGCAAGTCCGGCCGGTCCAATGGCACCTCCAGAGTTCTCTTTGCAGGTGGAAATCTGTGCCTTCCTGCTAGCGCTATGTGTTGTGGTCCTCCCCTGCTGTGCTTACAGGATAGTCCCCACAACTGTTGTGTCTGTTTCTCGTGTTCCCTCACAACTCGATTAGATGATGTTCTGCTAATCCGTCCCTCCCGGTGTTATGGTTGGGACGCACCCGTATGACGGGTAGGCTCGGAGCTCTTCCGGGACCCTAGAGTCGCCCCTCTCCACAGGTTGCCCCCTATGTCTTCTTAGGTGATTTAGGTGAGACAGCCCGCCTATAACTGACTGTCCTGCCGTTGGTTTGAAGTATTGCCTGAAGCTATATATAGAAATACTTCCTCGGCGTTCCGGCCGCCGGCTGTGCGCCTCAGTAGGATGTTGCCTCGGTCTTACAGCACGACTCCTACTGGTATTCTCCTTCTTGCTTTGATCTCATTTCTCACTCAGCACAATATATCTCACTTCTGATCCTTTCTTAGGGCACCGCCGCTATGCTGAGCAGGCACGGTCCCGTGATGTTCTTTCTCGTTGCCAGGCCTCTGTCAGGGTCCCAAACCTGACAGGGACCCTACCGAATCTTCCCCACAACACCCTCTGCCACAAGGTGTTGCCTGGTTCCAACCCAGTCAGCTTTCTCTCTAACTTCCTGCCTGACCCCCAGTATTACCAGTATGTGAGGAGTGGCCTAATGAATAGTACCCTTAGCTCCCCCTGGAGGCCCGACTGTGAAATGTATTGGTGTATGTGATACCTGGTCAGATGAACTCCTTCAGTGCCATCAGACATACCATAGCCCCCCATAGTGGCGGAGCAACAGTACTGCAACGACCAGGACTCTGGGGCGCTGCACTCCCCCCCGGTTAAATCCAGTACTCCGGGACTGGGAAGAAAACAACAATACATGTCAGCAAAAAGACATACAATTTTTGTGAGAGCAATAACATAGGGGCGGACATACCGCCGGTTCAACCGGTGCAACTGCACCGGGGCCCAGAGTGGGAGGGGGCCCCGACGGAGATACAAAGCAATGAGGTGATTGACAGCCAGCGGCAGTATTATTGCTAACAGGAGAAGCAGGGGGCCCGCTCTGCTGTGCACATGTGATATGACGGTCAAAAGGGGCCCCCTTCCTGACCTCACCTGTAAGCATACATTTCACTGCTGTCCGGCTGTCACTGGTGCTTCGCGGTGACAGCAGATGCAGGAAGAGAGGAGGGAGAGGGTCCCTCAGTGAGTCACTGAAGATGCGGCTCTGCTTGTGACTGCTGCTGTTGCACGTGCACACTCTTCCCAGAGCCTCAGTGATCGGCAGGACTGGGATACACATGAAAATATGGGGAGGGGGAATCACTACTCTAGGTAGGTGAAGGGCCGGCCCGCCGGGAGTCTGTAAGGCTGAGAGCAGTGGACAGGCTCCATGTCTCCCCTGCTCATTTCCTGTGTTCTTTTGGGACGGACCAGCTCCCTGCAACTGCACTCTCTGTAGGTACACATTCCATGTGATGTATGCTGGTCTGTCTAGTGTGTGTGTGTGTGTATGTACTGCTGTGTGTGTATACTGCTCTGTGTGTATATAGGGCTAGTGTGTGTGTGTATACTGCTGTGTGCGTGTATATAGGGCTAGTGTGTGTGTATATAGGGCTAGTGTGTGTGTGTGTACTGCTGTGTGTGTATATAGGGCTAGTGTCTGTGTATACTGCTGTGTGTGTATACTGCTGTGTGCGTGTATATAGGGCTAGTGTGTGTGTGTATACTGCTGTGTGTGTGTGTATATAGAGCTAGTGTGTGTGTATACTGCTGTGTGTGTGTATATAGGGCTAGTGTGTGTGTACTGCTGTGTGTGTGTATATAGGGCTAGTGTGTGTGTGTGTGTGTACTGCTGTGTGTGTATATAGGGCTAGTGTGTGTGTATACTGCTGTGTGTATATACTGCTGTGTGCGTGTATATAGGGCTAGTGTGTGTGTGTATACTGCTGTGTGTGTGTGTATATAGGGCTAGTGTGTGTGTACTGCTGTGTGTGTGTATATAGGGCTAGTGTGTGTGTGTGTACTGCTGTGTGTGTATATAGGGCTAGTGTGTGTGTATACTGCTGTGTGTGTATATAGGGCTAGTGTGTGTGTGTGTGTGTGTGTGTGTACTCCTGTCTGCGTGTATATAGGGCTAGTGTGTGTGTATATAGGGCTAGTGTGTGTGTATACTGCTGTGTGTGTATACTGCTGTGTGCGTGTATATAGGGCTAGTGTGTGTGTGTATACTGCTGTGTGTGTGTGTGTGTGTATATAGAGCTAGTGTGTGTGTATACTGCTGTGTGTGTGTATATAGGGCTAGTGTGTGTGTGTGTACTGCTGTGTGTGTATATAGGGCTAGTGTGTGTGTATACTGCTGTGTGTGTATACTGCTGTGTGTGTGTGTGTGTGTACTCCTGTCTGCGTGTATATAGGGCTAGTGTGTGTGTGTATACTGCTGTGTGCGTGTATATAGGGCTAGTGTGTGTGTATATAGGGCTAGTGTGTGTGTGTGTGTATATAGGGCTAGTGTCTGTGTATACTGCTGTGTGTGTATACTGCTGTGTGCGTGTATATAGGGCTAGTGTGTGTGTGTGTGTATACTGCTGTGTGTGTGTGTATATAGAGCTAGTGTGTGTGTATACTGCTGTGTGTGTGTATATAGGGCTAGTGTGTGTGTACTGCTGTGTGTGTGTATATAGGGCTAGTGTGTGTGTGTGTGTGTGTACTGCTGTGTGTGTATATAGGGCTAGTGTGTGTGTATACTGCTGTGTGTGTATACTGCTGTGTGTGTATATAGGGCTAGTGTGTGTGTATACTGCTGTGTGCATGTATATAGGGCTAGTGCGTGTATATAGGGCTAGTGTGTGTATATAGGGCTAGTGTGTGTGTATACTGCTGTGTGTATATAGGGCTAGTGTGTGTGTGTGTGTGTGTGCTGCTATGTATATAGGGCTAGTGTGTGTGCTGCTATGTATATAGGGCTAGTGTGTGTGTGTGTGTGTGCTATGTATATAGGGCTAGTGTGTGTGCTGCTATGTATATAGGGCTAGTGTGTGTGTGTGTGTGTGTATCTTCTGCTGTGTATACGCATATGTTATGATAGGCATTTTATACACAGTGTACATGCATGAGGGGGGCCTCGACGTATTTCCTGCACAGGGGCCCATTGCTGCTTGTGTCCGCCCCTGCAATAACAATAAGCATATTTGAACAGAGCTTCCCTTTATGGGAGGTGAGGACACTTGAACGTTACAAACATGGTTAAATACTTTTAAATAACTTTACTATAAATAACTTTTCTTACCCAACCGGGTATTCTACTAAGTGCAAAATTTTTAAACATTAATTTAACATTGCCTTTAAGGATGTACACTCTGAATCCACTAAAGACCTTCTTATAACACATTATAAGGCTTAAGCAACTGTGCTACATTCTCCTACTTTACGTCTGCAGGCCCGCCTGTCCTAACCGCTCCAGACCTACTGCCTCTCCTTTCTGTTACAGGACCGCTCCTTTCCGTCCGAGCCTACTGTCCTTCCACTACTATACACAGTATAGAACATGTTTTTCTTTCAGTTTAAGAGCACTGAGCCATCTCTATATGGCTCCTAGGAGGACTCACTACTAACCCCTACGGGTTCACTTCCTGTCCTCATTCCTCTATTAACATTATTGAACATTTCTTACAATCAACTAGTTGGTTACATTTTAACTTTCACATATCAACATCATCAATACTTTCTTTTCAGGACATTATTGCCATTCAACCATCTTAAGGCAACACTGTTCATAAGTGCAGGATGTGAACATCCCCTTTAAGAGGGGACCAAGTCTCTATGAGGTAGTGCAACTTCTCAAGCTGCAAGTCCGTATGCAGCAAGGACTCCAGTGCAGGTTCCAAGAACCGTATCTTCGCAAAGAGTCCGTCTTTTATGCAAAACCAGTAGAAAGCACCTTTAAGAAGGTGCAAACCATATACAAGGAGCTTGTATCATGCATTGTTCATGATTCAGCAGTTCTGGATAACTTGTGCAAAAAGTAGAAAACAAACAAAAATAAGAAACAATAGGGATCCCGGGTCAACAAAGGGATCCCTTTAAGAGTTAACCCTGGACGGGTTTTAGCAGCAAAACAGTGAAAACAATTAACTATGTACATGTTCAGGTTTCCGAGGTTTAGTTGGACGGCTTCCAGGGCTGCACCTGGCACTTAACCCCTCTTGGCCTGGGAAAAGTGAGGTCCAGGCTTACACCCAGTGCTGGACACACGCCGTTAATCTGTCTTTCATGTACGGTTAAATCAGGCGCAGCGATGGAAATCTGCGCAGCTTGAGTATGGGCATTTGCTGCAGCAGATATAGCGGCTGCTGCAAGATCAGTCACTGGAACGGAGTCAGCAGCTGTGGCACTAGCAGTCACTGGAGTGGTGTCGGTTGTCAGGGCAGGGTCGTCCTTCATACCTGCTTCAGATGCGGTCCCTCTGGTGCCGGTCTGCTCCGTCTCCACTGGGGTCTGTAGCGCTGGTTGCAGGGCCTTGCGCTGCGGCGTTGTCATCTCCGTTCGCAGCATCTTGCTTTTCGGCAGGGCATTGCTTTCTGGCTTCGGAGCGCTGGAACTTCTTTCTTGCTCCGGACCAGACGAGGCTGCCGACAGATGTCTGGCGAGGCTCCCGATGATGGTCTTCTTCCACCCGGCCTCAGTGCTCAGCTGCGTCCGCCGGAGTTGGTCGCCAAGCTCATCCACTCCGGCCTGCAGGAAGTCAATATCAGCGGTGGAGGCCTGGTTGCAGTGCCCCTCCGAGTAGCTAGGGGAGTCCTCTGCTCCTACCCCACGCTCCGGCTCCGGGTGGCTCGCCATGGCGTCCTCCATGTCGCTGACTTCTTCTTCCTGGTCCTTTTCCCGCTCTCTCCTTCGTGGGCGGTTTCGTTTTCTCTGTCTCCGCCCTCCATTGAGGATTAGGAGGCGGATTTCTGCTGCTGACGGACACGTCCTCACGGTGCAGAAATATTTAGACTGGGCGGCCATTGTCGTTCGCGCTCTCCAGCTTGTCTACGCCCACTCCACGCCCCTCTTCTTCTCCTGCGCTCTCCTCAGCGCTGTAATGGCGGCGGATTTTGGCGGTAAATGGCAACACACAGTCTTTGCAATAAAGTACAGTCCAAGCACAGTAAATCACAGTTCCAAGGCACACATGACCCGATTCCTCAGGCTTAAGTAGATCCTGTTCGTGACGCCAAGTTGTAGCGCCCCCACTGCCGCAGGGCCGAGGGGTACCCGGTACCGGGCCTCTAAGTCTCTGCTCTGGGGTTGTCACGGTGGCTAGACCCGGTCCGTGACCCTGCTGAGGGGCGTACAGTAATACATGTGGATGGTGGTGGTGGTGCGGTGCAGTAAATAACGAGGACACCAGGTTGCAGTCTCTTTACCTCTTTACTGAAGGTCTCTGGGTCCTCAGTCCGGAATACGGTTCACCAGGCTGCGCAAGTCCGGCCGGTCCAATGGCACCTCCAGAGTTCTCTTTGCAGGTGGAAATCTGTGCCTTCCTGCTAGCGCTATGTGTTGTGGTCCTCCCCTGCTGTGCTTACGGGATAGTCCCCACAACTGTTGTGTCTGTTTCTCGTGTTCCCTCACAACTCGATTAGATGATGTTCTGCTAATCCGTCCCTCCCGGTGTTATGGTTGGGACGCACCCGTATGACGGGTAGGCTCGGAGCTCTTCCGGGACCCTAGAGTCGCCCCTCTCCACAGGTTGCCCCCTATGTCTTCTTAGGTGATTTAGGTGAGACAGCCCGCCTATAACTGACTGTCCTGCCGTTGGTTTGAAGTATTGCCTGAAGCTATATATAGAAATACTTCCTCGGCGTTCCGGCCGCCGGCTGTGCGCCTCAGTAGGATGTTGCCTCGGTCTTACAGCACGACTCCTACTGGTATTCTCCTTCTTGCTTTGATCTCGTTTCTCACTCAGCACAATATATCTCGCTTCTGATCCTTTCTTAGGGCACCGCCGCTATGCTGAGCAGGCACGGTCCCGTGACGTTCTTTCTCGTTGCCAGGCCTCTGTCAGGGTCCCAAACCTGACAGGGACCTTACCGAATCTTCCCCACAACACCCTCTGCCACAAGGTGTTGCCTGGTTCCAACCCAGTCAGCTTTCTCTCTATCTTCCTGCCTGACCCCCAGTTTTACCAGTATGTGAGGAGTGGCCTAATGAATAGTACCCTTAGCTCCCCCTGGAGGCCCGACTATGAAATGTATTGGTGTATGTGATGCCTGGTCAGATGAACTCCTTCAGTGCCATCAGACGTACCATAGCCCCCCATAGTGGCGGAGCAACAGTACTGCAACGACCAGGACTCTGGGGCGCTGCAATAACATCTGTGAGGACCTTATGAGAAGCTTATCAGTAAGGGACTACACCACCGCGGCTTTATTCTCCATCTTGACAAGGGGACTCTGGACTTGCCTTCAAACCGGCCGGACTCTGCCTGCCTTGTGGTCTGGTGCCCTGGACTGTGGATGCTGAAGTCTTCGGTAAAGGTAAAGAGACTGCAAACCTGTGTCCTCGTTCTTCTCTGCGCCACTCACCATTCACCACCTATACACCAGGAAGTCCTGGGGATATACTTCACCTGTGGAAAAGTATACCATCTAGCTGCCATAACATCACCCCAGCGGACCCCTTAAAGCAGCGTTGGTCATCCTGACTGAATACCACAGGTGGCGTCACGAACATAAACTTTATCCCTTTAATAATAATAATCTTTATTTTTATATAGCGCTAACATATTCCGCAGCGCTTTACAGGTTGCACACACATTATCATCGCTGTCCCCGTTGGGGCTCACAATCTAAATTCCCTATCAGTATGTCTTTAAAGACCTTTCCCTTTTATACGGACTTCCCAGGGCCACGGACCGGGTCAGGCACCGTGACATCCCCCTGTAAAGTACTGGACCCGGTACCAAGTACCCCTCTGCCCTGACGGGGCGCTCCATGTGGACTCTAGAAAACGGTAAAATCGCAAAGGAAAAAATAATGCCAATATCATTGGCCTGTGAGCTTCCAGGCCAAAGATAGGAAGAAAAAGAGTTATCGATAACTCTCAAAGATATATGTACCTCTCAGAAAACAGCCAATATGTGAGGTCGGCAAAGTGGGAGTTCTTAGTTTTATGTCCAAAGCACAAAGTAGGAACGCCCATCTTTGGCATGCATTCAGAGCCAGGAGAGACAGCTGAACACCATGCTGTGGTACTGGATCATTTCTTTGGGATATCTCCTCCCCTTTATCGAAACGTCATACCTGTGACTGAGATTTAGTGAGTGTCGTATTTTTAAACCGTTTTATTCCATAACTGTTTATGCATATTTGTATTTTGTCTCTTTTTGTAATATCGTTTATATCTTTTGTAAAGACTGCTGATTCTTCCAGAGTAAAATTATAAATTTGCTAGCTTCATTCTTCTTGCTCTATGATCGATCCTCCACGTACTCCACACAAATTCATGCTACCAAACAGGTGTCCGATCCACCTATAAGAGGTCGGTGGTGGCAGCATAGTTTTTGTATTTATGTGGTGTTGGGGACTTGATGGTGATTGGATCTAGGTATATATATGTTCCTACCAGGAACCGATGGTATTGTCAAGGTGAAAAGATATATCTTTATACACTTTTTGTACTGTTATATTTTTATACTGTGAAACAATAAGTTTTCCCCTTGCTTGCAGATGCTAATGTAACTGTATTTAAAATGGCTGCCAGTATTCACCTATGCCCTACTTTTCGTCTCTGAGAAACCAAGTATCATTTCTTCTGAAATCGAAACTTGAGGAATGTGAAGAAAGGAGGATCCACCAGAAGACATCAGGACAAATCAGAAGGACCGAATACTAGACATATACTGCTTAAACCCCGCCTATTGCATTCCTTCTCCTAATACACAATATAGTACTGCGTATCCGGAAATAAAGTTAGTTGCTGTGATCGTTGCTGACACTTGTAGACGCACGAGCATCAACTGAGATTGAACCAGCACTTTGTCTGACTCATTCTTACCCGGTACCAAATGCTCTGCTCATACTTTAATTTGGAATGACTGGTGAATGAGGGTTATTGTCGTGACGACCCCGACAGTATATGTACATCCCTTCACATCACATGCCGCAATATTCGGCATAAATTAGAGCAGCTGCGTCTCTTTTCTTATGCTCGGTCAATACCCTTATTCGTCAGCAGGGTAAGGGGGCGCCAGAGAGCTGCAAGTTCCTAATAAGTTCGTGGCAGGCACAGAGATGGATCTTGTATAAAAGTAGTAAGGGCTGCTGTCTGCCAGAAGTGGACCCAGAAGAAAACCTGGATGTTGTCCCTTTCTCAACAGCGTCCATTATTAGCAGATAATGGCTATCATTTACTAAACTTACTTGCATTTTTTTATCGTCATTGTGTTTTTCAGTGTTTTTTTTTTCCATGCATTTTTATTGCGTTTTTTGACGCTGCAGTTTTTTGTCTTTTTTTGTGTGTGTCATGTTTTAAATAAAGACGTTTTTTTTTATACTTCCTGGTATTTGGCTTTGACAAAACTTCATGTGTGGATTACATGCGTTTTTAGTGTGTTTCTGAAGCGGAAATGCACTGAAAACACACATGCATTTCTTAACTGTGAATTTCCTGCATCTAACGCATTTCTATGTGAAAAAAATCTGCAAATAAAACAGCGTACCTTGCAGGAGAAATTGACATGTTGAATTGACATGTTGTAGATTTGAACACCACACCGCAGGTCAATTTCTGCTAAATTAAAAAAAAAGCACAGTGGGCACGAGATTTGTATAAATCCCATCCACTTTGCTGGTAGTTGCAGCGTTTTTGAAGCCTCAAAAAAATATGCAGCGTCAAAACCTCACCATGGCCGCACAGCCTAAAATTCCAATATTACAATACTTCAGTGTATTGCTCAAGTATCTGCAGGTTCAGATTCCGTAGGGGACTAATACTAAATAAATCAATAAAAAATTGCCAAAGTTCTTATCCCCATTTTCTCAGAACATAAAAAATAGAAAAAAAATGAACATATGCGTGTATAACTATCTGGACTAATAAAATATCATAATATTTACGCAGTTAAAGGCAAAATGGAGAAAAATCTAAAAAATGTGTAGATAGATAATAAAAATAATAATAAAAAATGCGCACATATTGGCAGGAAAAACGTAGTGTAAAATATGCCCATTTTTTATAAGTTTTTCATATGTTTTTATTTTCCCCGACTCATTTGTATGAGTGAAATGTGCTGGAAAAACACTGAAAGTATTGACATGCTGCAGATTTATATCTGCTCCAAATCTGCAAGTAAAATATAAGCAAGGCGTGCATGAGGGTATGTGCAGACGATCCGGAAGTGGCTGCGCTTTTGACGCAGCACATGTCCGCTGCGTCCAAAGTGCTGCCATCTATTGAACACAGGTTAATCCGCATGTGATCACTGAATCGTGCAGATTCACCGCATCCAATACATTGTATAGGTGAAATGTCTCTTGTGGAAACTGGGGTCTCCGAATGATAAATTGACATGCTGCGATCTGGAGAGACGCACCTGTCCATCTTCGTAGGTGATCCGCAGGCGTCTGTGGATGCATAGTGGGCATGGGATTTCTTGAAATCCCATCCACTATGCTGTAACATCTGGATGCTGCAGGTTGGATGCTGCACAAGTGCCCAGAATCCAACCCGCAGCATTTACTGATCATCTGCGCCTACCCTGACTTCAGGATTCTCATTACTTCTGTTAATATCAGGAAACCTTTCAGGTTTTGTGACAAATCTGCACAAAAAATAACTTGACAAAAACACAATGTGTGCACACTGCCTAAGGCCGGTTTCACACGTCAGTGGCTCCGGTACGTGTAGTGACAGTTTTCTCACGTATCGGAGACACTGACACACGTAGACCCATTCAAATGAATGGGTCTATGCACATGCCTGCATGTTTTCACGGACTGTGTGTCCGAGTGCAAAACACGGAGACATGTCCGCTTTTCTCGGGCAGCACGGTCCGCAAAGCGTCGCGCACACGTGCACACGGAGAACAGTGTGCACTCTCCTCTGTGTGCACGTACCGCCGCAGGAGAAACAGCGCTACAGTTAAGCGATGTCCCCTGCGAGTGGTGCTGAAGCCGGTATTCATCCCTTCTGTCCTGCTCGGCTGAAAGCAGCGCTTGCAGGAGAGAAGGGATGAAAGATCAAGTTTTTTTTGTTAAAAATAAAGTTTTGGGTCACCTCCCGCGTCCCACCCCCCGTGCACCCGCCCGCTTGCAGAGAAATACTCACCCAGCTCCCGCGATGCCTCCTCTCAGCGCCGGCAGCTTGTCCTGTGTGAGCGGTCACGTGGTACCGCTCATTACAGTGATGAATATGCGGCTCCACCTCCCATAGGGGACCCCAAACTTTATTTTTGACAAAAAAAAAATAGATTTTTCATCTCTTCTCTCCTGCGAGCGCTGCGCGGGACAAGAGATGAATGCCGCCTTCAGCACCACACGCTGGGGACAGCGCTTACTGTAGCGCTGTCCAGGGCCGGACTGGCCATAGGGCACTTCTGGCAAATGCCAGAAGGGCCGGTGCCAGTGGTGGGCCGCTCAATCCGCCGCCCCCGCCGCCGCATTCAACTATACCGGCGTATAGACGCCGGTACAGTTGAATGCAATGATGGAGGAGAGAGCGTCTACAGACGCTCCTCTCCCATCATTCCCCGCTCTGCCTCTGACACTGCGGGTGCGCGATGATGTCATATCATCGCGCACCTGCTGTGTCCCGGGCAGACTGCAGCTGCTGAGACAGGAGCAGGAACCAGGAAGCAACGCTGGGCACGAGGAGAGGTGAGGAGAGTTTTTTTTTTTTTCTGGACTGTGGGGCCATTCTCGGAGGAGGTGAGGGGAGGAATTGAAGAGATGTGGGCTGTATATAGTTCTCTGTGGGCTGTGCTGTATACTGCTGTGGGCTGTATATAGTTCTCTGTGGGCTGTGCTCTGTGCTGTATACTGCTGTGGGCTGTATATAGTTCTCTGTGGGCTGTGCTCTGTGCTGTATACTGCTGTGGGCTGTATATAGTTCTCTGTGGGCTGTGCTCTGTGCTGTATACTGCTGTGGGCTGTATATAGTTCTCTGTGGGCTGTGCTCTGTGCTGTATACTGCTGTGGGCTGTATATAGTTCTCTGTGGGTTGTGCTCTGCTGTATACTGCTGTGGGCTGTATATAGTTCTCTGTGGGCTGTGCTCTGTGCTGTATACTACTGTGGGCTGTATATAGTTCTCTGTGGGCTGTGCTCTGTGCTGTATACTGCTGTGGGCTGTATATAGCTCTCTGTGGGCTGTGCTCTGTGCTGTATACTACTGTGGGCTGTATATAGTTCTCTGTGGGCTGTGCTCTGTGCTGTATACTGCTGTGGGCTGTATATAGCTCTCTGTGGGCTGTGCTCTGTGCTGTATACTACTGTGTGCTCTGTGCTATATATAGTTCTCTGTGGGCTGTGCTCTGTGCTGTATACTGCTGTGGGCTGTATATAGTTCTCTGTGGGCTGTGCTCTGTGCTGTATACTGCTGTGGGCTGTATATAGTTCTCTGTGGGCTGTGCTCTGTGCTGTATACTACTGTGGGCTGTATATAGTTCTCTGTGGGCTGTGCTCTGTGCTGTATACTGCTGTGGGCTGTATATAGCTCTCTGTGGGCTGTGCTCTGTGCTGTATACTACTGTGTGCTCTGTGCTATATATAGTTCTCTGTGGGCTGTGCTCTGTGCTGTATACTGCTGTGGGCTGTATATAGTTCTCTGTGGGCTGTGCTCTGTGCTGTATACTGCTGTGGGCTGTATATAGTTATCTGTGGGCTGTGCTCTGTGCTGTATACTACTGTGTGCTGTATATAGTTCTCTGTGGGCTGTGCTGTATATAGTACTCTGTGGGCTGTGCTGTATATAGTACTCTGTGGGCTGTGCTGTATATAGTACTCTGTGGGCTGTGCTGTATATAGTACTCTCTGGGCTGGGCTGTATATAGTACTCTCTGGGCTGTGCTTTATATAGTACTCTGGGCTGTGCTGTATATAGTACTCTGGGCTGTGCTTTATATAGTTCTCTGTGGGCTGTGCTGTATATAGTTCTCTGTGGGCTGTGCTGTATATAGTACTCTGTGGGCTGTGCTGTATATAGTACTCTGGGCTGTGCTGTATATAGTACTCTGGGCTGTGCTGTATATAGTACTCTGTGGGCTGTGCTTTATATAGTTCTCTGTGGGCTGTGCTGTGTATAGTACTCTGTGGGCTGTGCTGTATATAGTACTCTGTGGGCTGTGCTGTATATAGTACTCTGTGGGCTGTGCTGTATATAGTACTCTCTGGGCTGTGCTGTATATAGTACTCTCTGGGCTGTGCTGTATATAGTACTCTCTGGGCTGTGCTTTATATAGTACTCTGGGCTGTGCTGTATATAGTACTCTGGGCTGTGCTTTATATAGTTCTCTGTGGGCTGTGCTGTATATAGTTCTCTGTGGGCTGTGCTGTATATAGTTCTCTGTGGGCTGTGCTGTATATAGTTCTCTGTGGGCTGTGCTTTATATAGTTCTCTGTGGGCTGTGCTGTATATAGTTCTCTGTGGGCTGTGCTGTATATAGTTCTCTGTGGGCTGTGCTGTATATATTACTTTGTGGGCTGTGCTGTATATATTACTTTGTGGGCTGTGCTGTATATATTACTCTGTGGGCTGTGCTGTATACTACTGTATGGACTGTGCTGTATACTTCTACGTGGGCTGTGCTGTATACTACTGTGTGGTCTGTGCTGTATACTACTGTGTGGTCTGTGCTGAATACTGCTGTGTGGGCTGTGTTATCTACTACGCGAGCTGTGCTATAGTATGCAGGCTGTGCTGTATACTATGCGGTTTGTGCTATATAATATGCGGGCTTTGCTATATACTATGGGGAGTATATTATATTCTATGGGGGAGGCCATGTTATGTACTATGTGGCTGTGTTATATACTATTGTGGGGGTATATTATATTCTATGGGGGAGGCTGCGTTATATACTATGGGGGGCTGCATTATATTCTATGGGGGGCTACATTATATATTATGGGGAGGTGGGCTGTATTATATTCTATGGGGGTTACATACTCTGGGGTGGCTGCATTATACTCTGTGGGGTGGCTGCATTATACTCTGGGGTGGCTGCATTATACTCTGGGGTGGCTGCATTATACTCTGGGGTGGCTGCATTATACTCTGGGGTGGCTGCATTATACTATATGTGGGCTGCATTATACTGTATCGAGGACTATGGGGAATACGTTATACTATATGAAGAACTATGGGGTGCATTATACTATGGGAAGTGAATTGTACTACATGGATGACTGTGGCGGTGCATTATACTATATGGAGCACTATGAGGATTGTATTATGCTATATGGAGGACTATGAGGATTGTATTATGCTATATGGAGGACTATGAGGAGTGTATTATACTATGTGGAGGACTGAGCAGTGTATTTTAATATATGGAGGACTATAGGGAGTGTATTATACTATATGGAGGACTATGGAGCACATTATAATATATGGAGGACTATGGGGTGTATTTTACTAAACAAGTAAAATGCTGCATATTCGGATTGTTTTTGCTGGAACAAAAAGCCTTGTTGTCAGCAGCACATTGCCAGTGTAAACTGTAGATGTGCTGCTGAAAACATGATACTGTATGGTGATCTATTAGTGATCGTTCTGTCTCATCATTATTCCTCAGCTGGTGGAAAGAGGCCGGGAAACAAGCGTTGAACAACTTCAGTATTGTCGATCAAACTCGTTTAGCGGCCTGAACTCAGCGCACGTAAATACAACAGAAAGGCTTCTGTGTGATGTGCAATATATTAGCATTTGGGGACCCATTTTAAACTTTGCCTAGGGCCCCACTTTGCCTAAAACCGGCCCTGCTTACAAGTGTACAAAGATATTATACAGTCACCATGTGACAAGTGGGCCTGTGTAACTTCAAATGCCAGGGCTGAATTTTAGTCCCAGTCCGGCCCTGGCGCTGTCTCTCCTGCACGGTCCGTGTGGTCCTCAGGCGGCACACGGCTGCCGCAAGTGTGCCACACTGATGTGCTACGTGAGCACACGGACACGGATAACTCCGGTACCGTTTTCTCCGGTACCGGAATTATCTGGACGTGTGAGACTGGCCTAATATCTATTCCATAAAGTGAATACCAAAACAGATAAAATCGAAATGGCAAAATAGCTGGTGGGTTTTTCTTGTTTTTTTTTTGTTACTGTGTATCCTTAGAAATATGGTGTAAAAAGAAATCAGAAAGTCTTACAGATGGCAAATTGTTGATGATATAAAATACAGCTCATGCTGCAAAAAAAAAAAAAATCTCGATAAAAAACTGTCGATCAAAAAATAAAATAGTTTAAACACCAAATTATGGTGACTGAAGACTCCTTTTTTTGTATGTTTTTTTAAACATTTTGATTGACTAGTGAAACAAAAAAAAACCCTACTGTATTTAAACCTGGCACCACCATAACTATACAGACCTGTAGACCAAAGTTATCATGTAATTTTAACCACACAGGGAGCATCCTCAAAACAAAACCCAAAAAAACAACTTCAACATTTTAAGTTTGTCTTCCATCTCAATAGGATTTTTTCTTATGTTTGTTCTTTTAGCGCATAACTCAGAATACAAAAAAAACCTCCCACAACATTATAGCTGTTGTAAGAAGGGAATGGAAAAACAAAAGTGAAAAACAAAAACAAAAAACGGAAAACAGCCATTTCTACCAGTTTTTGAATGCATACAAAAAAAAAATGGACCAGTGGCATAACTTGAAGCTTGTGGCCCCAATGTAAAATTTCCAACATGGCCCCCAATTATCACAGGTCTTTAAAGGGATTGCCCAATAAATACAAGTTATTACCTACCCTCAGGATAGGTGATAACTTGCTGATCGGTGGGGTCAGACCGCTGTGACTGTCACCGATCAGCAGAACAGAGAATTTATATCCCTGATTGAGCACAAAATGGAGCCTCAGGGAAAACGCCTCAGTCTCTGTGGAGCACCGGAAAAAGCTGAACGCAGCGGAGGCAGCCAATAGAAAATGAATGGAAAGGTGGTTGAGCAAGTGGATTACCTTACCTAACCTGGGTTGCTATGCTAACATGAGGTGTTTGTGAGGTAATGGCGCCATTTTTAGTGATGAGCGAATATACTCATTACTCGAGATTTCCGAGCACGCTCGGGGGTCCTCCGAGTATTTTTTAGTGCTCGGAGATTTAGTTTTTCTTGCCGCAGCTGAATGATTTACATCTCTTAGCCATCTTGATTACATGTGGGGATTCCCTAGCAACCAGGCAACCCCCACATGTACTTATGCTGGCTAACAGATGTAAATCATTCAGCTGCGGCAAGAAAAACTAAATCTCCAAGCACTAAAAAATACTCGGAGGTCACCCGAGCGTGCTCGGAAACTCACGAGTAACTAGTATATTCGCTCATCACTAGCCATTTTACCTCACAGATTCATGGGGCGCTTATTTACGTGTTGATTTTTGCGGGGCTGTTTATTATCTCAGTACTTTGTGTCATGGTTTCCCACACAGATGTTGGTGTAAAAGCATTGATCTTTTCATAAGGACCAAATGACAGCTTCCAATGCCCCGCACCCAATATAGTTACCCCCTTGGCAACCACTCTCCATTCCTTCCTTAACCTGGATTGCTATGGGTATCCCCTCCATTTTGATTATTTTTGTTTTGTTACTGCAGTTTTACAGAGGAGACCCAAAATCAAATGTGACTGAAAATTCACCTTAACGAAACATCAGGACAAAGGGGTAATAAACGTCCCTAGGGGCCTGATAGTTATACCGTGAGGTGTTTTTGATGTAATGGCGCCATTTTACCTCACAGGTACATAGAGGCGCTTATTTACGCACTTTATTTTTTCGTGGTTATTATCTCAGTACTTTGTGTCATGTTTTCCCACACAGATGCAGGTGTAAAGCACAAAATGTCAGTATCCAAGGCCCGCAACCACTCCATACCTCTCGTAACCTGGGTTGCTTGCTATTGGCAACCCCTCCATTTTTATTTTTTTTGTTGTCACTGCAGTGAGTTTTATAGACGAGGTCCAAAATGTAACTGAAAATTCTCCATATGTAAACATCAGGACAAAGGGGTAAACGTCCCTTGTTTCCTGATAGTTAAAATGCGTATACTATGAGGGTGCTTGTGAGGTAATGTCGCCATTTTTACCTCACATTTACATAGAGGCGCTTAGTTACACGCTTTATTTTTGCGGGGCTGTTTATTAGCTCAGTACTTTGTGTCATGTTTTCCCACACAGATGCAGGTGTGTGGTGTCACGTAATGGCTGCTGCTACATGAAGCCGGTTGTTACTTTCCTCAGCCCTGCGTGCTGACGGTTGTAACAAGTTGTCAGTCCCTCCCTCTCTCCGTGCCCCGTTCTTTCTCTGACAGTTGGTGGCAGACTGAGTGCGCTGAGGCTCCGTCATCACACGACCACAAACATGTCGGCCATTTCCAGTGATTCTGCCTCTCATATTCGACCCCCTCGGACCCCAAAATGTACCCGCTGCCGAAATCACGGCATTTTGGTACCGGTGCGGGGTCACTCAGGGCATTGCGAGTGGAAACTTTGCAATTGCCCCAAATGTGCCCTCATCACCGAGAGACACAAGATCCTGTCGGCGCACGACGTGCTCCGCAAACCGTGGAGCGAGGAGCCAGCCCCGGAGGACGGACGTGGGAAGGCCGGGACCCCCGAGAGAACCGGGAACTCCGTGCTCGACCTGTCCACCGGTAACCACACTAGTGACGTCATGGCTGAGGCAAGGGCGTGACGTCATTCCATGATTGCCGTGACGTCATGGCGGGTTTACTGATATTCTGCTGCATTATGAGGACAGATATGTTACTATGTGGCCATATTGGTGCACAGAAGTGATAAAAGCCACTGAAAACAGTAGGAAATGGCGTAAAAGCAGCAATTCCTATGCCAGTCAGCCATTTACATAGCTTTGGTAGATGGCGATAATTAAAGGCTGCGCCGAAAATATCCCTTTAATCGCGTCCCATCTCTCACAATTTTCATTCCTCCTTTCTAAGAACCACTGGTTTTTATGTTTCTACATTGTAGACTTGTTTCTTGCCGGAGTAGTTGTAGATTTGAATGACACCATGGTTCTTAATATATAATGTACAGAAAAACTGGGGAAAAATGATCCAAGTGCGATGAAATGGTGAAAAAAAATAATGCAATTTCACCATTGTTGCTTTTTATTTATTTAGGCAATTGCCAGCGTTAATAGGAGATCATGCTTTCTGCTACACATAGCAGAGCTGAAGCACTATATGTACAGAACAGGCGATCGGATAATCGCAGCTTCAAGTGTCCTAAGGGGACTTTTAAAAAGTTTTTTAAAAAAAGGTTGTTGGTTTTTTTTAAAAGTTAAAATCACCCCCCTTTTGCCCCATTAAAAATAAAACAAGAAAAAATAGAAAATTCACATATTTGGTATCGCTGCATTCAGAAATGTCCGATCTATCAAAATATAAATAAAATTGATCCAATCGGTGAATGGTTTAATGGAAGAAAATAGAATAAATATTTTTTGTCCACCTTAAAATTGCAATAATAGGCGATCAAAACATCTTATCTACCCCAAAATGGTATCAATAAAAACGTCAGCTTTAGATGCAAAAAAATAAGCCCTCACCCAACCCCAGATCCCGCAAAATGGAGACGCTACGGGTCTCGGAAAATGTCGACATAAGCGAATCTTTTTTTCTTATGAATTTGAGATTTTGTTTTTCACCACTTAAATAAAAAAAAAAATCTATAGACATTTGGTATCTTCGTACTCGTACTGACTTGGGGAATCATGATGGCAGGTCAGTTTTTGCATTTAGTGAACATTGGTAAATATGAAAAATCAGTTGTGGAATTGTGCTTTTTTTCAATTTCTCTGCACCCGGTTTCCAGTGCACTATATGGTAAAATGAATGGTGTCGTTCAAAAGTACAACTCATCCCACAAAAAACAAGCCCTCGTACTTCTATATTGACTAAAAATAAAAATAAAGACTTAAGGCTCTGGGAAGAAGGGGAGCAAAAAAACGAAATTGCAAAACTGGAAAATCGCAAGGTTGCGAAGGGGTTAATTTTTTATTTTTTTTTAACTATTACATTATTAGCCTCTCTAGGGGACTTGAACCAGCTTGTACTATACAGCGAAAAAAATCACAGTCTCCTATACAGCCTGACTTGTGGGTGGGCTTCACAGTAGTACCAAGATGGAAGCAGCAAAAAGGTCTTTCAGCAGGGCCCTGGCTGCCATGGGCTCCCAACACGCACGCTGGGAGGGCTGATGGGCGCTGCAACAATTGTGCCATTAATATGCTGCTGTTACTGATTGTCAGTGGCATTTACCCAGTAAAATCTAGCATATCTGACTACTATAATGTGCCATCACCAACAGATGCAGCGATATAAACACTGGAATGGAGTGTAGTTTTATACACCACCATAAGTTTAGGCTACGTTCACATTTGCGGTCAGCGCCGCAGCGTCGGGCGCCGCAGCGGCGCCGCATGCGTCATGCGCCCCTATATTTAACATGGGGGCGCATGGACATGCGTTGTGCTGCGTTTTGCGCCGCATGGCCGCAAGCGTTGGACGCAAGAAACGCTTCAAGTTGCATTTTTTTTTTGCGTCCAACTTTCGGCCAAAAAGGACGCATGCGGCGCAAAACGCAAATGTGAACGTAGCCTTATTTGTGCGATTGTTAACCCTGTCATCACTTTCACATTTTAGATTTAAAAAGAAAGAAAACGTCACCGCCCAGAATTTCAGCTTTTGAAAGTGTGAAAAAAAGAGCGGCCTCCATACTGACAGGTATCATCGGTTCTGAGGTTTACACGCAGAATAGCATTATTGAATTTTATACCCACGTTTTTATTCACATTTATCTTGTAACTCCTTGTTTTATCGTGTCTCTCGAGGAGATGAATGATTTTCACATTATGGATGTCCTTTTGATGTACTCAGCAATTGTATCCATGGGGCTTTATTCACTTGAGAGAGACCAAAAGTGTCCCTTTAGCCACTTTTCGGGTCCATATATTAGAAGAACACTCAGATTCTCCCATTCTGAGAATGGGGCTGTCAACATTTTATTAATGGGCCCATGATGGTCAAAAAGTAAAAAAAAAAAAAAGAATACTCACCTCTTGCACCTCGGCCGTTGGTTGTCTTCCTCTCTGCGCACCACTGCAGGCAATCACTGTCTTAGGCCGGTTTCACACGTCAGTGGCTCCGGTACGTGAGGTGACAGTTTCCTCACGTACCGGAGCCACTGACACACGTAGACCCATTAAAATCAATGCATCTGTGCAGATGTCATTGATTTTTTGTGGACCGTGTCTCCGTGTGCCAAACACGGAGACATGTCAGTGTTCGTGGGAGCGCACGTATTACACGGACCCATTAAAGTCAATGGGTCCGTGTAAAACACAGACCACACACGGACCTTCTCCGTGTGCAGTCCGTGTGGCATGCAGGAGACAGCGCTACAGTAAGCGCTGTCCCCCTAACATGGTGCTGAAGCCGCCATTCATATCTTCTCTGCAGCAGTGTTTGCTGCATAGAAGATATGAATAATAGTGTTTAAAAGAAAGATCTATGTGTCCGCCGCCCTCCCACCCCCTGTGCGCCCCCCCGCTGTTCTGAAAATACTCACCCGCCTCCCTCGCAGTGTTCTGTGCTGGCCGCCCCTTCTACTGTATGCGGTCACGTGGGGCCGCCGATTAGAGTCATGAATAGGTGGCTCCACTTCCCATAGGGGTGGAGCCGCCTATTCATGACTGTAAATGAGCGGCCCCACGTGACCGCATACAGTAGAAGGCGCGGTCAGACCAGGAAGCATCGACAGCCAACGAGGGAAGCGGGTGAGTATTTTCAGAACAGCGGGGGGGCGCACAGGGGGTGGGGGGGCGGCGGACACATAGATCTTTCTTTTAAACACTATTATTCATATCTTCTATGCAGCAAACGCTGCTGCACAGAAGATATGAATCGCGGCTTCAGCACGATGCAGTGTACCACACGCGTGGGTACCACACGCTCCGTGTGGTACCCACTCGGCACACCGGCGGCACACGTGTGCCGCACGTATGGCCTACGTGAGCTCACGGGCACATGGACACGGATAACTCCGGTACCGATTTTTTCCGGTACCGGAATTATCTGGACGTGTGGGACAGCCCTTAACTGACTAAAGCAGTCACCTGACCCTCCTTATCCCTACCCTTGCCAGAAAAGGAAGTCAGCAGATTGCCATGGCCATTGGCATCGCCCTGGTAGGTGAGTAACTTATTTTATTTACTTTGTGACCACCCTGTGCCCATATAATAAAATGTCTTGATGTAGCGGAATAAATCCTATAAACAAGACATTTTAGGGAGGGGCGAATCTATCAGTTTACACCAGAGAACTGGGGTACAAAAGGTGCAACTGTTTACACAATGAGCAGTTGTTTAGAGAATTTGCGACTTTTGGTGTTTTCACGCCAGATCTGGCACTTTATCTGACGTGGGTGGCGCTTAGCATGAGGGGGGGGGGGGGTGATCTAGCACAGTCTGACAGATCCACTATAAATTATGCCAGAAAGTGTCAGAAATGATTGCATAAATGTAATCCAGCTCATGACCGGAATATATGTGCATGGCAGCTGATAGATATGCCGAATTCATCAAGAGGTGTGCACTTCTTAAAGGGGTTGGCCACAGAGGTCAACTACACAACAGTGTCACGTGATCCACTGAGAGGAACAGAGCTGATGTGGCAGGAACAGCGCCCCCTGCAGGGTGAGTATCCATTGTTTTTACACAGGAGATTGAAGTGATTAAGCAGGGCTTGATCCAGTAGTAGACAACCCCTTTAATACATTTCTTATGTCTTACTCCAGCTGACCAAAACCAGTGTGTATAAGGCCAGTCTTGATGTATCTCCCCCTTCCCTTAGTTGTGTAATACGTGGCTCCAGTCACTTCATAAATTATTCACCAAGTGCAATAAACCTACATCTGTCTCCATGAGATCTGCCCCAGTGCCCTGCTCCTTTGTCAATGTGGTTATATGCATCTATTGCTGAATTTATCTGTTACTGCAATATATTTACACGTTTTATTTTTAGCTCTGTATGTTGATATGAAATTCATGATTTGTTTCAAATCCTTTATATGTAGAATTATCAATGTTCTTTATTATTATTTTTCTTTACTGGGGAATGAAAGGTGTGAGGTGAACCTTTCTGTCTGTGAAAATGTAAGAAAAATTAATAAAAAAACAAAAAATATTTTGAATTCAACTCCATTTCCCCCTTTTTTTTCTTTTTAGATATGTCTGCTGAACTTTACCAAGAGGGAACATTTAACCCCTTAGTGACAGAGCCAATTTGGTACTTAATGACCAAGCCAAATTTTACATTTCTGACCACTGTCACTTTATGAGGTTATAACTCTGAAATGCTTTAACGAATCCCGCTGATTCTGAGTTTATTTTTTCGTGACATATTGTACTTCATGTTAGGCCGGTTTCACACGTCAGTGGCTCCGGTACGTGAGGTGACAGTTTCCTCACGTACCGGAGCCACTGACACACGTAGACACATTGAAATCAATGCATCTGTGCAGATGTCATTGATTTTTTGCGGACCGTGTCTCCGTGTGCCAAACACGGAGACGTGTCAGTGTTCGGGGGAGCGCACGGATTACACGGACCCATTAAAGTCAATGGGTCCGTGTAAAACACGTACCGCACACGGACGTTGTCCGTTTGCAGTCCGTGTGCCGTGCAGGAGACAGCGCTACAGTAAGCGCTGTCCCCCCCACATGGTGCTGAAGCCGCCATTCATATCTTCTCTGCAGCAGCGTTTGCTGTAGAGAAGATATGAATAATCCTTTTTTTTGTTTGTTTCTCGTGTTTAGCATAAAGATCCCTGTCAAACCCCCCTCCCACCCCCTGTGCGCCCGCCCGCTGTTATTAAAATACTCACCCGCCTCCCTCGCAGTGTCCTCCCTATGGGAGGTGGAGCCGCATATTCATGACTGTAATCGGCGGCCCCACGTGACCGTAGAAGGTGCGGCCAGGACAGGACGCTGCGAGGGAGGCGGGTGAGTATTTTAATAACAGCGGGCGGGCGCACAGGGGGTGGGGACAGGGATCTTTATGTTAAACACGAGAAACAAACAAAAAAAGGATTATTCACATCTTCTCTACAGCAAACGCTGCTGCAGAGAAGATATGAATGGCGGCTTCAACACCACGTGGGGGGGACAGCGCTTATCTCTAGCGCTGTCTCCTGCACGGTGCGTGTGGTACCCAGTCGGCACACGGGCGGCACACGTGTGCCGCACGTGTGCCACACTGATGTGCCACAGAAACGCACGGGCACACGGACACGGATAATTCCGGTACCAATTTTTCCGGTACTGGAATTATCTGGACGTGTGAGACTGGCCTTAGTGGTAAACTTGCGTTTATTTATGGAAAAAAAATGGAAATATGGCGAAAATTTTGCAATTTTCAAACTTTTAATTTTTATGCCCTTAAAGGGTTAAAAGTTGACCAGCGATTTCTCATTTTTACAACAAAATTTCCAAAACCAAAATGAGCCAATAGGAAAAATCTTCATATTGTTGCCGGGTGCCGGGCCGGCAGATCTCGGTGGGCACACTGCGCATGCGCCCGCCATTTTTTTTCCCGGATGAAGATGGCGGTGCCCATCGGAGGAAGCAGGAGGACTGGGAGGTACGGGGGGATCAGGGACCCTATTTCTTCCCATGGGGGGAGGAAGCAGGAGGACCCAGGGACATCGGGAGACACCGGGGGGGATTTCGGGGACCCTATTTCTCTCTCCTCTGATGTGCGATCATATCAGAGGAGAGAAAAATTAAATGGCAAATCGGACTTTTTGCTGTCGACGTTAAACCGTTAATTACCGGCGATCGCAACCCTGGGATCGGTAAAAACCGACCCAAATCATGTTCTCTGGGGTCTCGGCTACCAGCCGGGACCTCGGAGAAAATCCGACTCTGGGGGGCGCTATGCACTTTTTCCAAAGCGTCATTAATTAACGGCGCTGTGGTTTAAGTACCCTTAACTACCTCCGTTAAAAGGCGTATCGGTGGTCGTTAAGGAGTTAAAGAGTTTTCCCCAAAAACATAATGTGGTCTTGCAATAAAGTGCTGCGGAATATGTTGGCGCTATAGAGATAAAAATTATTATTATTATGTACATGTATATTTATTCATTTGAACACAATGTGGTCTTATAATAATGTACACAGATATGTATTCATTTGTGCCAGTATAACTCTTTCCTTTAGATCTTCCCTGTTTTCCACTTGTCACCCCCCCAAAGGATGAACTTCCAGTGTCTACCCCTCCATTCTCTACCCCCAGTCTGTACCCTCCCCAGTCTGTACCCTCCCCAGTCTCTACCCCCTGTCTCTACCCTCCCCAGTCTCTACCCCCTGCCTCTACCCTCCCTGTATCTACCCCATCAGTCTCTACCCTCCCCAGTCTCTAGCCCCCAGTCTCTACCGTCCAGTTGCCATTGGATCCTTCTTGCTGTAGTCCCAGTGTTCTTGGTTGATCAAGTGCACTGACAATGCTAATATTCTGCAGATTAACCCCATGTCTGCAGGTTAATTGCGAAATCGGACATGACAGGTTCCCTTTAATGATAGCTCAGAGGGCTAGTCTTGAGCACAGGAGATGACGCTGCTCTGAAATCTAGTTTTAGGGAATAATAGGACTTCCCTCTTCGCTCTGTGGAGCTGGATTCACAGGGGCAGATAGAGATGAAAAAAGACACAAAGGTACAAGAAATCTCCTACCCATTAGGCCACTTTCACACTATCAGTATTAGATCAGTATTTTACATCAGAATTTGTAAGCCAAAACCATGATGCTGCGCTGAACGCATCGTGTTGCATTTTGTTGCGGTCGGTGCAGTGTCAAATTGACGCGTGCGGAGGCATCCGCATACATTCGCATGGCCTGCGTACCCAATGTTAAAGATAGGTACGCAGGCCGACGTAGGCGGAGCTGAATGGAAGAGGTGTGGCAGTGGGCGGGGCTTAACTGAGTAACTACTCAGCCCTCCGCAGCTCTGCACTACGCAAGTGTGAAACCAGCCATAATTATACGATTTTTAAGTTATAGTTTGTTTTTTTGTTGGTTTTGCTGAAAATGTCTGCTTTGTCGTGTGCAAGCATTTAGTTTATTATAGTTAAGTAAATCCAGACCAATAAATAAATCGGTAAGTTCACTTCTTTTTTTTCAGGACCTCCAATGTACCCCTCAGATTATGCACCAACCTTGGATTACTTTGAAAGAGAGACTACAAGGATGTATCTTAGCTGTCCTCCTTTCTATCACTACCCTGCCTTCCCCATAGGCTTACCTCCATCAGGATTTGGGAATGCATTCATCCATCCTTCTACCTCTCCTACATCTCCTGTTATTCCATTGAGAGGCTTACGACCATGCTACCCAGTGAGTACAGGAGAGTAAATGGTTACACATTGTACATTGGTAAATGATGAATAATGGTCTGAAGTGGAACAGTCACATAATCGCCTATCTAAATGAAGGTGGATAAGGACCCAAAAATAATCCTATAGTTGTACCAAGCAGTTCTGATTGCAGCTATAGCAGCTTTACGAATGTGTTAACGTAGTTACACGAGTCATTACACTTGCAGTGGCAGCATATGTATGTGGGTTTTCAACACTGTACGACAAAACTGAACTTTTAAAAAATAAACTTTATTAAAATCTCACAATCATTTGCGCTGATTCATTTTCTTCAACAGCACAATATGCTGCAGTTTTTAATTGCCATTGAATGCAAGGGGTTAGATGGCTGAGGCCAGACACCGTGTCAGGAGGATAATGCCTAATATTACAGTCTGCAATGGTGCTGGTTGTACCTGTATAACCATTTGCAACAGAGCACCTGACTTCATCCATCTGCTGGGTAGGATTATACACAGCATGGATGTATGAAAACAAGTTACGTAGGTAATTATGAAAAACAAGATTGAGCACATAAATATTTGATGTATTGGATAAGTCTTAAATGTGGTTGTGAGGATTAAAATCTAATAATTATTTATGGTACATAGAGAATATAGGGAAAGTATTAAGTATGCTGCAGAATACTAATTTGTTAATTTGTGTAGTAGTATAGTGGTATAATCTTTGTGTGTGTGTGTACATATATATGCATATCCACTTTTAATGATTTGCTTCGTTCTTGCAGTTTCAAGATGGAAGAGGAGATTTCCGTCCAAGCTATTACCCTCCAATACCTCAGTGCATGCCACCTGTTTTTCTGCCAGGCCTGCACTACATGCCTCCTACTGTGCCTGTGAATGTTAATTTCATGGCAGAACCTAAGAAAATCTTATCTGGTAAGGGACAAACATATTGGCTAAATTCATCATGGCATATTCACCAGAATGCTGGCGTAAAACACTTTGACATGTCGCAAAAATTTACGCACAACGTGAGGATGCGCAAAATGTTGCTACTTTCAGAGTTTTATGCCCACCATAAAACGCCAGCCTTAATGAATTGGGCCAATATTTCTTTTTGCAAAAGTGATTAGATCCAGGGTTACATCACTAGTTTTTATAGAAAGGAGCCTTAAAATAGTACGGCAGCTTAGATAACCACCATCACTTCATGCAGTTGCAGGCATATATACTATCTGATAAGCCCACGTCAGACTGCTAGAAATCCATGTAAAATTGGAGACCAGTAACATACAGTATATCCTGCAATGGCACCACTACTACAGGGATTGACACATTTTGACTGGTAGAGACCTAGATACATTAACTATCCCTGCAACATCAACTAGAAAGAACATGTTTGGCCATGTTCTAGAAGTCCAATCTTAAAAGAATAATCCCGACAATGCAAGTTATCACTTACTCATTGGTTTCACCTGTTAAACGGGTTGGGCACTATCTGGACAACCCTTTTTAAATAAAATACTTTGTCCCCTTGTAAAATAAAAATCACATAGTCTCCTCCTGCACTGGTACCATTCCAGTGATATCAGCAGCGGAACTCATTTAGCATTTTTATGCCATGTGAGCCCTGCAGCCACTCATCGGCCGCTTTTAGGCCGGCCTCACACTAGCGAGTTTTACGGACGTAAGAGCGCAGAAATTACGTCCGTAAAACTCGCAAAATAAATGGCACAATTATTCTCAATGGGGCTGCTCCTATTAGCCGTATATTACGGTTCAGTATTATACGGCTTTCTACGGCCGTACAAAATCGCAGCATGCTGCGTTTGTCAGCGTATTGCGCAAAAAAATCGCTAATGAAAGTCTATGGGGGCGAGAAAAATACGGATTCCACACGGACCTGCAGTGTGACTTGCGAGAAATATGCAGCGCTGTTAGTGAAAAGTCGGTAATTCAATTGCCAGCTTTTCATTTCTCCTGCACAAACCCAACAGGATATGAGACTTGGTTTACATACAGTAAACCATCTCATATCCCCTTTTTTTTTGCATATTCCACACTACTAATGTTAGTAGTGTGTATGTGCAAAATTTCAGCGCTGTAGCTGCTGAAATAAAGGGTTAAATGGCGGAAAAAATTGGCGTGGGCTCCCGCGCAATTTTCTCCGCCAGAATGGTAAAGCCAGTGACTGAGGGCAGATATTAATAGCCAGGAGAGGGTCCATGGTTATTGGCCCCCCCGTGGCTAAAAACATCTGCCCCCAGCCACCCCAGAAAAGGCACATCTGGAAGATGCGCCTATTCTGGCACTTGGCCACTCTCCTCCCACTCCCTGTAGTGGTGGGATATGGGGTAATGAAGGGTTAATGCCACCTTGCTACTGTAAGGTGACATTAAGCCAGATTAATAATGGAGAGGCGTCAATTATGACATCTATCCATTATTAATCCAATTGTTGGAAAGGGTTAAAAAACATCTTCCAGATGTGCCTTTTCTGGGGTGGCTGGGGGCAGATGTTTTTAGCCACGGGGGGCCAATAACCATGGACCCTCTCCTGGCTATTAATATCTGCCCTCAGTCACTGGCTTTACCATTCTGGCAGAGAAAATTGCGCGGGAGCCCACGCCAATTTTTTCCGCAATTTAACCCTTTATTTCAGCAGCTACAGCGCTGAAATTTTGCACATACACACTACTAACATTAGTAGTGTGGAATATGCAAAAAAAAAAGGGGATATGAGATGGTTTACTGTATGTAAACCATGTCTCATATCCTGTCGGGTTTGGGAAGGAGAAATGAGAAGCCGGCAATTGAATTACCGGCTTTTCACAGATATCGCGCTGAAGTAAATATAAATACAGACTATATATATATATGTGTCTCAATGACATATATATATATATATATATATATACTGTATATATGTTTTCCCGAACATTTGAGCACATAAATCCATTAGATGTCGGTTTTGCAAGCCTGCGCGAAAATCTCGCAGTACGGATGCCATACGGATTACATACGGAGGATGCCATGCGCAAAATACGCTGACACACCCTGCCTACGGATCAATATTTTGGGAACATTTCTCCGTATTACGGCCGTAGTACGGACGTATAATACGTGGCGTATTGTCTTACGCCAAGTGTGAGGCCGGCCTTAGGCTGCTGCACTCTCACTGCTACCGCTTGGCTGGGCTTTGAGGGAAGAGAATGCGCTGCAGCCCAATAGCTCTGATAGACTGCAGAGTTCACATGGCATAAAAATGTCACTCGAGACCTGGTAATAACATTGCTAGAACAGCGCCAGTTTCTCACAACCTTCTATTTACCGTGGGCCTATTTGCCGATGGCAATTTACTTAGATTGATTCTAGCTTGACTTTAGCAAGTGAATTTAGAAATACATCCTGATCTGGCAAAACATTTATCAACTCTCCCAAGCTTCTTAATTTTATGGGATGTTTAAAGCAACCTATTAACATTATTCATGATTAACGTAAGCCGCTAAAAACAATTCTAATCCTAATGGTTAAATGGCAACACTGTGTTAATGCAGAGGTATTTTCTGTTTTAGGTCAGGCTGTTGCAGATAGCCAGATACTTAGGATTGCATCAGAGAGGAGCGAGACACCAGCCAGGGGCAAAACTACCTAATAATTTGTAGCATTGCTGACATACTGTATGTATGTATTGATATTTTTAGGTTTATTTGTTGTTATACCCTCAACACTTGCATGGACTGAAAGGGGCTGAACAGTTTAATTGAAATGGAAGACAACTGTAAGATCTTCGAGAACAGTTTAATATATGTCTGGGTCCATGTATGGATTAGCACACTCCAGTAGAGGTGCCCAGGAAATTAATTTATATCTGAAATTCATATTAAAGTGAGGCTATCTTCATGCTGGGTCTAAGCCATACAGTGTAGGGTGAAGAAAAAAACAAGATGTCAGTACATGGCAGAAGTTAAAGAAAAAACATTACCTGCACTTTTCAGAACTGTAAAAATAAACCCGCTGAACATATTCCAAAAGGTAACACGTTAGCTCAACAAAGAAGTCTGTGGATACTGTTCAGTTAGTAAAGGTCCTGATCCTTCTTATTTATACTGATACATTCTGCAGTGACATCCGCAGTGGTGATCAACTCAAGCTGTGAATTTTGTGTGCAGCTTGTGAACGAGATATAACAGTAGTAAGCAGCAACTTTTTTACACACCCTGTGGGAACCTGTCTTTAAGGGAACCTGTCATGGTCAATATGGCCTGTTACCTGCAGGCAGGACGTTATAGAACAGGAGGAGCTGATCATATTCATATAAATCTCTGGTATTTCTCTGTATATGAGTCCAGTGGGCAGTCCTAGTCAGTGATTGACAGTTTTCCCTGTATTACTGCATGCAGAGATAGCTGTCAATCACTGGTAGGACCGCCCACTGGACTTCTACATACAAACACCAAGGATCTCAATGAATAAAATATAAGTTCTAGGGAATCTTTCCTAACAGAATTGCATATCTTTTTGCTTCACCTTTCCTTCTCTATACTGTGCTGCCTACAGATCGAACTGCATGTACGGTGGCACAGGTTCCCTTTAAGTGTCCAGTTCACATTAAACCGAAGCACAGATAAGCAAAAGGACCTAGAGGATGTTAAAGGCTCCTACTGCAGGGGTCACTACGTGAAGCACTTTCATATCTGGAAAAATCTGCAGCACCCAGAGATCTGTTGTAGATGTTGATTTGCCGAGAGCTGCTGACAGGGATTTTCGTATGCTGCTCGGCTTCTTTATCCTTCTCTATAGGTATGTAGATAAGAGGAAAATCTCCCACAGCACCAGTTATGGGGCTAAGGGTCCGTTTACATAAGTGTTTCCCAAACTCCAGTCCTCATGGCCCACAACGTATCATGTTTTCAGGTTTTCCTTAGTATTGCACAGGTGATGAAATTATTATCAAGGCATTAGAGGTTGCCACAGGTTCTCTAACCTGTGCAATACTAAGGAAATCCTAAAAACATGATGTGTGGGGAGCATGAGATTTGGAGTTTGGGAAGCACTGGTTTACATGGACTGGCCAGCGACACAATACTACGGCCGATCGGTGTAAAGGTAAAAACCTATTGGCTATTTGAATGTGCATTACACAATCAGCCCAAAGTCCAATGGACACTGATAAATCTTTACTAGTTCGGTGCACATAGGCTGACATAGTTCTCGGCAGTGGGAGTCCTGTTTATTACACAGTTCGATATACCACCAAGAACGATCATCTTTTACACTGCACAAAATATAATGTCACTTGATGAACGAGTGTTTGGCATGTTTATTGAGTGATCGATAGTCAGTTTACACTGCAAGATAATCGCAAAACGAGCGCTTGTTCACAGTTATCTTGCAGCATAACTGCAGCTTAAAGTGGTCCCTGTGAGGACAGCCCAGTATTCATGATAATACAGATTTGCAGTGCACATGGGCTGGACAATAACCCTGACATGTCCGTTAGTCAGCTACGTCATTACTATTGTATTTGTATACTGCATTCTGACGAATCTTTTAGGACCAATGAAATGGCTTATGAATTCATAAGATGAAATCTTAGAAATACTGAATTGGGAATAAAAAAGCATCTCTATACATACCTGTTTTCACTTATAATTGTTACATAAGAGATGATTTATGCAGTTTTTGTCTTATTTACTTTACCAATATGCAGTTGTTCATTTGCAATTTAACAAAATTATTAAATTCATTTGGCAAATAAAAGTTGAAAGTGCCATTTTCTAGCATCTATTTCTTTATCCTGCAAACGCAAATCAACAGCAAATTTATCTCTTTAATGACTACATATAAAATCTAGTAGATTAAATACTTGCCATATAGAAGATATGTCTTTGTAAAACAATATCAGACACAAGCTAATCTCTTACTTATGTAATATTTTCTGATGTTTATCCAGAAGGGGGCAGCAGATCACAAATTATTTTTTCCTAAATTTGGTTGCATGCCTCCCATAAGCTGCTATACGTCTATGAATTATTGTCTGTTCTGTACACAGTGTGCATGGGTATATACAGTGCTTTGCGAAAGTATTCGGCCAACTGGAACTTTTCAACCTTTTCCCCACATATCATGCTTCAGACATAAAGATACTAAATGTAAATTTTTGGTGAAGAATCAACAACAAGTGTAACACAATTGTGAAATTGAACTAAATTTATTGGTTATTTTAAATTTTTATGGAAATTCAAAAACTGAAAAGTGGGGCATGCAATATTATTCGGCCCCTTTAACTTAATACTTTGTTGCGCCACCTTTTGCTGCATTTACAGCTGCAAGTCACTTGGGATATGTCTCTATCAGTTTTGTACATTGAGAGACTGAAATTCTTGCCCACTCTGCCTTGGCAAACAGCTCGAGTTCAGTGAGGTTTGGTGGAGATCGTTTGTGAACAGCAGTTTTCAGCTCTTTCCTCAGATTCTCGATTGGATTGAGGTCTGGACTTTGACTTGGCCATTCTAACACCTGGATACGTTTATTTGTGAACCATTACTTTGTAGATTTTGCATTATGTTTGGGATCATTGTCTTAATAATAATAATAATCTTTATTTTTATATAGCGCTAACATATTACGCAGCGCTTTACAGTTTGTACACATTATCATCGCTGTCCCCGATGGGGCTCACAATCTAATTTCCCTATCAGTATGTCTTTGGAATGTGGGAGGAAACCGGAGTGCCCGGAGGAAACCCACGCAAACACGGAGAGAACATACAAACTCTTTGCAGATGTTGTCCAAGGTGGGATTAGAACCCAGGACTCCAGCGCTGCAAGGCTGCTGTGCTAACCACTGCGCCACCGTGCTGCCCACTGCGCCACCCGTGCTGTCTTGTTGGAAGACAAATCTCCGTCCCAGTCTCTTGGTCTTTTGCAGACTCCCAACAGGTTTTCTTCAAGAATGGTCCTGTATTTGGCTCCATCCATCTTCCCATCAATTTTAACCATCTTCCCTGTCCCTGCTGAAGAAAAGCAGGCCCAAACCATGGTGCTGCTATCACCATGTTTGACAGTAGGGATGGTGTGGTCAGGGTGATGAGCTGTGTTGCCTTTACGTCAAACATATCGTTTGGCATTGTTGCCAAAAAGTTCAATTTTGATTTCATCTGACCAGAGCACCTTCTTCTACATGTTTGGACCTTCTTCTACATGTTTGGTGTGTCTCCCAGGTGGTTTGTTGCAAATTTTAAGCAACACTTTTTATGGATATCTTTGAGAAATGGCTTTCTTCTTGCCACTCTTCCATAAAGGCCAGATTTGTGCAGAGTACGACTGATTGTTGTCCTATGAACAGACTGTCCCACCTCAGCTGTGGATCTCTGCAGTTCATCCAGAGTGATCATGGGCCTCTTGGCTGCATCTCTGATCAGTCTTCTCCTTGTTTGAGATGAAAGTTTAGAGGGACGGCTGGGTCTTGGTAGATTTGCAGTGGTATGATACTCCTTCCACTTCAATATGATCGCTTGCACAGTTCTCTTTGGGATGTTTAAAGTTATGGAAATCATTTTGTATCCAAATCCGGCTTTAAACTTCTCCACAACAGTATCACGGACCTACCTGTTGTGTTCCTTGGTCTTCATGATGCTCTGTGCTTCAAACAGAACCCTGAGACTATCAGAGAGCAGGTGCATTCATACGGAGACTTGATTACACATAGGTGGATTCTATTTATCATCATTAGGCATTTAGGACAACATTGGATCATTCAGAGATCCACAATGAACTTCTGGAGTGAGCTTGCTGCACTGAAAGTAAAGGGGCCGAATAATACTGCACGGCCCACTTTTCAGTTTTTTATTTTCCACAAAAATTTAAAATAACCAATAAATTTAGTTCAACTTCACAATTGTGTTCCACTTGTTGTTGATTCTTCACCAAAAATTTACATTTGTTATCTTTATGTTTGAAGCATGATATGTGGGAAAAGGTTGAAAATTTCCAGGGGGCCGAATACTTTCGCAAGGCACTGTACATAGGGTGGCTCGGGAGTGACATCATTGGGCCAGTACCTATTTTACATAACTTTTTAATGTGTGGCTATGCTAAAAAGAAATACAAATGCATGTACAATTGTACCAAACTGTAAACAAATATGAATATCAGACTTGATGCAGAGCCCACTGAAGCCAAATTCATTCGGAGGCTTGCACCAGAGTCATTCAGGAACTAGAGAACATGTCTGTCGTAATTTACAAATTATGATAAATTTGTTTGTCGCACTTGGTCATGCCCCCACTGGCTAAACCACATGCTTTTTTTTCTTTTAAATCCAGTAGACTATTGTAAAAATTAAAAGTTGATAAAATATGTGTAGATACCACTTGCAAAAAAAAAAATTGCAACAAGTTTTACGGCAGAATTCTGGAACATACTGGGTGATGAATTGACCCCATAGATTTAAACGATGACCAGACAAGGTTTTTTGGTGATCGTCAGCCATGTGTTTTTTTTTTTATTAAAGTACTTGTAGTAAATAATATTTTTCATACTTTTTTTTTCTGTTCCATTTTATTCTCTTTCATGTCAGTGAGGGCAAAACCTCACAAAAATGTGACATAGAGGGCATATAATGCAAGCTGTGGTATTGAATAGCAAAATAATACAGGATGACTTGGGGGGAAAAAACACATGTCTGAAAAACGCACATCTAACACTTAAGGTGTGATAGCCAATCATAGCGCAGCTTATAGCAACATGGCAGTTTATGAAACTTAAGCTGAGCCTTGATTGATTGCTCGGGATATCAAGGCTGTTTTTACTGCATGAGGCCTTTGGTGAAGATGCAAATACAGATATAACATTTTATCATCTAATAGAAACTAAACACCTTGGGGCCAATTTATTGCTTACTTTTGTCTTGAAGTGTTCACTAACATTTTTTGCAAACAATTCTTAAAAATGGCGATCACAGTGCATTAAATTTTCACAAAATAAAAAGTGTTTTCTATCTTTTAACTTGTCTTGCAACTTTTTAGCTCAAAAAGTTGTATGTTCCTCCAAAATATGCGCAAAATTTCGGGTGTAGTTTCAAGCATACATGAAATCACTCCCTGAGGGGGTCTGCAGTACACTTGCAACAAATTTAGCAATTTTTTGAAAAGTCGAAAATGATGAATAAGGCAAAAACATGTGGAACCCTAAAATCCAACCATAATGGCAAACTAAAACACCAAAATCTTGACAACAAGGGCTGTCCCACACGTCCAGATAATTCCGGTACCGGAATAAATCGGTACCGGAGTTATCCGTGTCCGTGTGCCTGGGAACTCACGTAGGCCATACGTGCGGCACACGTATGCCGCCCGTATGGCGAGTGGGTACCACACGGAGCGTGTGGTACCCTGCATCGTGCTGAAGCCGCGATTCATATGTTCCCTGCAGCAGCGTTTGCTGCAGAGAAAATATGAATAACAGTGTTTAAAATAAAGATCTATGTGTCCGCCGCCCTCCCACCCCCTGTGCGCCCAGCCCCCCCCCCGCTGTTCTGAAAATACTTACCCGCCTCCCTCGCTGCTTCCTGGTCTGGCCGCGGCTTCTAGTGTATGCGGTCACGTGGGGCCGATCATTTACAGTCATGAATATGTGGCTCCACCTCCCATAGGGGTGGAGCCGACTATTCATGATTGTAAATGAGCGGCCCCACGTGACCGCATACAGTAGGAGGCGCGGGGCAGAGAGGAAGGAGTGACAGCCAACGTGGGAGCGGGTGAGTATTTTCAGGACAGCGGGGGGGGCGCACAGGGGGTGGGGGGGCGGGGGACACATAGATCTTTATTTTAAACACTATTCATATTTTCTCTGCAGCAAACGCTGCTGCAGGGAACATATGAATCGCGGCTTCAGCACCATGTGGGGGGGGACAACGCTTACTGTAGCGCTGTCTCCTGCACGCACACGGACCCCAGACGGAGAACGTCCGTGTGAGGTCCGTGTTTTACACGGACCCATTGACTCTATTGGGTCCGTGTAATACATGCGCTCCCACGAACACTGACATGTCTCCGTGTTTGGCACACGGAGACACGGTCCGCAAAAAATCAATGACATCTGAACAGATGCATTGATTTTTATGGGTCTACGTGTGTCAGTGTCTCCTGTACGTGAGGAAACTGTCACCTCACGTACCGGAGCCACTGACGTGTGAAACAGGCCTAAAACAACATAAATGCAATCATGGTTCGGGGGCCTTGTGTGAATCGGAGAGGATTTTTTGGGATAAGAGATTTTTTTTCCTTTTGTTCCTACTTCTACAGCTACTTCTACCTCTCTGTAATGCAATCACTAGCGTACTCTGACAAATTCCACGAATTACACAACTCTCATTACCTACACATAAAACTGGACTTGGAAATGTTCGCTAATTTAATCCATATGGCCAGCCCTCCTTATTTAATTTCCCCGTAACTTTTAATTATTAACTCAATTACTTGTATTTGAATGTTATTACTGTGCTAACAATAAGATTTAGTGTTCTGCCCGGAGCCATTGGTCTGAAAGCGTTTCGTCTCTTTTATGGCCTCGCTAATTAAACCCAGCTTCACAGAGAGGAGAATGCATCAATGTCTCTGTAAGCTGTCTGAGAACCACGGCTGCCGTTGTGAAGTTTAGTTAAAAAGTTTAAAAAAAAAACTCATTAGCTCAGTTATAAAAACACCTTTGTCACATTAGTGACACCTCACTTATAAAGACTGTAAATGTGACTTATAACGTCATCTTCAGCAGGTAAACCCCTGCTACAGTTATAAGAAAGGATCCATGGACTTGTCGTGCTGATCACAGGGCAAAAACTATCACAAGATGAACAGTATATACAATTTATGCTTTGTTCACATCTGTGTTGGAGTCTCTGTCTCAAATTCTTTCATATTTAATTGGATAAAAATCACAATTGACAATTAACTTCGCAGGACCCTACTGATAGTTAACGCCTATTTAAAGAATGGGTGATAGGTTGAAAAATGACTTACGGTAGGTCCTATGTAACTCAGGACTCACCCCAACAAACATTAAACTGAGGGTCCTGAGCACATTTTCAATGCATGACTGGAGATGGGAGGAGATTGAATGAAACAATGATGGAGTATGCATCTGTGTCTGCAGGTTACTCTGCTGTCTCCATTTAACAAGCCTTGTCATATGACTTAGGATAAAGCTCGTTAAAGCGTCAACATTTACTTTTAGGATTGCTACTTCCTATAGGTGGCACTACAGTTCTAGTCTTCTTCTTCTCTGAAGATACAGTTTGCATACTTCCCAGAGGAGCATTGTGGCTTAAGTCTCCTCATCTCGGCATCCTTAACATGTCACTCCACAAGGAGAAACGTAACCCCTTGGATAGACTTATTATAGCACGGCACTGCATGTGATTGAACACTGGTCGCACAGTGATTGGTGCAAAAAGAGCCCTTAGCATTTTGACATCTATCACATATCGTGACTGGCTAGGTGAAAAAATGTCTGTTGTGGAAAGACTCCATGTGAAGGACTTGTCTCAACATCATAAAAGGTTGAAATTGCAAAGTGGCTGTAAAGACAAACAACTTTGCAACTTGTCTCTTATTAAATGTCCTAAGTTACCAGTTACTTCTGCAGTGTATCAGCAGTGACCGGTCTCCAAGGCAAGGAGCGCAGTGCTTACAAGCACTTTGCCATAGAGTTTGTAAGCAATGCTCTGAAGCTCTCTGGATTGCTGGAACTCAGTTATTACTCGCTCCTCAGATACTACAACAGAATGGTAGGATGCTCACTTTAGGTCAGCGGCGCAGCCATGCCGCCAGCATGACCTGTCAGTCATCAGGAGCGCACGCCCCCCTAGCAGACAGGAAGCTGAGGAGCAGTGCACTCCTGAAGCGCTCTGTTTAGATAGCCCCTTTAAGTAAGTGAAGTACATTAGCCACTAGTCTTAATACAATTCAACTACGGTATTTATTTGGCACATAAAGGGCTTTATAGATTTCTGTTTTAAGGGGTTGCCTTATAAAAGACACCCTTTCAGAATTAGGTACCTGTCAAACAGCTGATTTCGGCCTCAGACATTATCCCCAGTAACTACTGTAGCTTCAGTATAGTTTTTGCAATTTTTATCCCCATTGGAAAATTATTCAACCAATTTGTATTTCCAAATATTGGACATTTTACTAAAGCTGAAATCAGTCTTAGGGCCCCTTTCCCCTTGCGAGGAAAACGGACGAGTGCAATCCGATAAAAAAATCGGATTGCACTCGGACCAATGTTGTTCAATAGGTGTCTTTTCATTTGCGATTTTTTTTCTCAGCCGAAATCGGACTGAGAAAAATCTGGATCGGCTGAGAAAAAAATCGCAGCATGCTGCGTACTGCTGCGATTCTCGGACGAGACTCGCCAATGCAAATCAATGGGTGCGAGAAAAAAATCGCACAGCACTCGCACCATGCGAGTTCTGTCCGATTTTTACGCACCGGTGTCCTTTGAAAAGACGGTAATTCAGCGCGGTGTACAGTAAAATCACACTGACAGGTTAGAATAGAGTAGATATATACACATAGAATAGGTATATATACATATATATGTCAGTGAGACACCTATATATGTATATTTAATGCAGCGCTAGATAGCATTAAAGCCGCTAATTCAATTGCCGGCTTTTGCCCTCTCCTTCCCAAACCCGACAGGATATGAGACATGGTTTACATACAGTAAACCATCTCATATCCCTTCTTTTATTACATATTCCTCTTCACTAATGTAAGAAGTGTCTGTGTGTCAAATTTGGGGGCTCTAGCTATGAAATTAAAGGGTTAAATCGCGGAAAAAATTGGCGTGGGCTCCCGCGCAATTTTCTCCGCCAGAGCGGTAAAGCCAGTGACTGAGGGCAGATATTAATAGCCAGGAGAGGGTCCACGGTTATTGGCCCCCCCTGGCTACAAACATCTGCCCCCAGCCACCCCAGAAAAGGCACATCTGGAAGATGCGCCTATTCTGGCACTTGGCCACTCTCTTCCCACTCCCGTGTAGCAGTGGGATATAGGGTAATGAAGGGTTAATGTCACCTTGCTATTGTAAGGTGACATTAAGCCAGATTAATAATGGAGAGGCGTCAATTATGACACCTATCCATTATTAATCCAATTGTATGATATGGTTAAAAAACACACACACACACACACACACACACACACACAATATTGCAAAGTATTTTAATGAAATAAACACACAGGTTGTTGTAATATTGTATTGCTCTCTCAATCCACCTGAAGACCATCGTTCTGTAACAAATTAAAAATAATAAACCAACAATATACATACCTTCCGTAGATCTGTGACGTCCCACGATGTAAATCCATCTGAAGGGGTTAAAATATTTGTGCCTGTAAAACCCAGGGAATGAAGGTAATGTAGGTCAATGACCTATAGTTACCTTCAGTCGCGGTGATGCGCCCTCTGCTGGATGTCCTCATGATCTGCAGCCTGGGAACTTTTTCCCACGCTCGACATCATATGAGGACATCCAGCAGGGGGCGCATCACCGCGACTGAAGGTAACTATAGGTCATTGACCTACATTACCTTCATTCCCCGGGGTTTACAGGTACGAGCACAGCTGCATTATAGCAGAGCTCCTGCCTGTAAAATATTTTAACCCCTTCAGATGGATTTACATCGTGGGACGTCACAGATCTACGGAAGGTATGTATATTGTTGGTTTATTATTTTTAATTTGTTACAGAACGATGGTCTTCAGGTGGATTGAGAGAGCAATAAAATATTACAACAACCTGTGTGTTTATTTCATTAAAATACTTTGCAATATTGTGTGTGTGTGTTTTTTTTAACCATATCATACAATTGGATTAATAATGGATAGGTGTCATAAGTGACGCCTCTCCATTATTAATCTGGCTTAATGTCACCTTACAATAGCAAGGTGACATTAACCCCTCATTACCCTATATCCCACCGCTACACGGGAGTGGGAAGAGAGTGGCCAAGTGCCAGAATAGGCGCATCTTCCAGATGTGCCTTTTCTGGGGTGGCTGGGGGCAGATGTTTGTAGCCAGGGGGGGCCAATAACCATGGACCCTCTCTAGGCTATTAATATCTGCCCTCAGTCACTGGCTTTACCGCTCTGGCGGAGAAAATTGCGCGGGAGCCCACGCCAATTTTTTCCGCGATTTAACCCTTTAATTTCATAGCTAGAGCCCCCAAATTTGACACACAGACACTTCTTACATGAGTGAAGAGGAATATGTAATAAAAGAAGGGATATGAGATGGTTTACTGTATGTAAACCATGTCTCATATCCTGTCGGGTTTGGGAAGGAGAGGGCAAAAGCCGGCAATTGAATTAGCGGCTTTAATGCTATCTAGCGCTGCATTAAATATACATATATAGGTGTCTCACTGACATATATATATATATGTATATATACCTATTCTATGTGTATATATCTACTCTTCTAACCTGTCAGTGTGATTTTACTGTACACAGCACTGATTTGCTGGCTTTTCAAAGGACACCGGTGCGTACAAATCGGACAGTAATACGGATGTCATACGGATGATGCAATTACAAAAAACGGATGATGCGATTAAAAATCGCATTGCACTCGCATGACACTCGCATGACAATCGCATACGTTACATCCGTTTTTTCGGTCCAGATTACGGACCGTTTTTTCTCTCGCAAGTGGAAAGGGACCCTTAGGACAGTACTATCAGCTCAGCTTCTCACCGCAAATAACCCTGAATATTCAGGTTTTGTGGGAACATGATATCTCGCTGCAAGGCACCACTTTCAGATTGGGTGGAATAACGACACTTTTCTGATGCCGCCCCATAACATGGTTACTATGGGACCAAGGCATGTTAAGTAATGGACTGCTGAAAGGCTTTCTTTACCGAATTATGTCTGCCGTACAAATTATTTAATGGCAGCCGTTTTGTATACACAAACCTGGGGCCACAGGCCGCTGTTGTTGACATTTTGATGTTTACGGCGTGATTGTGATACATAGAGCCATTACAGCAGCTGTCTCCTGTCTCTGTCACTTGTCTCATGCAGGTCAGAAGAGAAAAATAACAGCGTAATTGGTACAATATGTTTTTGTCAACAGGTTCTTGCTTTTAAATATCACAGAACAACAATAATTCGGTTCTACCCAGATCTCTCGTATCATGTTCATGATGTCCTTGTGACCTTTGTCTGCTGTACACTTTTATGACATTTGAGGGCTGATTAAATTTAAGAATGAAGGCTTAGGCTACTTTCACACTAGCGTCGGGAAAGACCCGTCGCTGTGCGTCGGGCCGACGTTCCCGACGCTAGCGTGGTCTCCGCCGCACAACGGGGGCAGCGGATGTATTTTTCCAACGCATCCGCTGCCCCATTGTGAGGTGCGGGGAAGTGCGGGGAGGTGGGGGCGGAGTTCCGGCCGCGCATGCGCGGTCGGAAAAAGCGGACCGTCGTGAGTAAAAAACGTTACATGTAACGTTTTTTTCTCCCGACGGTCCGCTACCACACGCCCAAGCGTCGCAAAACGGACGCGACGTTTGGCAATGCGTCGCAAATGCGTCGCTAATGTTAGTCTCTGACGAAAAAACGTATCCAGCAAGAACTTTTGCTGGATGCGTATTTTCGGCAAAACGACGCATTTGCGACGTATTGCAGTTAACGCTAGTGTGAAAGTAGCCTTATTCCTCTGGAAATAGTGATGTTAGGTGGATTAGAAAAGTTACCAGCATATGGATTAGAAAATATGACTCAATAATTAGTGAGGAAGAACTGTAACTTTTTCTGCCTATTTATGGACCAACAAAGAGATCACTGCTTTTCTCATTGTGATCCATAGGATTATCTGTAGGACCCACCTTATATGTCATGTTTCATATGCCCTAATAGGGTGTAATACCAGGAGTTATTTTGCGGGGATAAACCCCTTTAAATGGGTAAACCAAAAGTAATATTGATTTTCTTGTTAAATTTCTCTTTTTATTAATAATAGGGTTTTTTTATATTGTTCAATTAAAAAGTCATCACCCTTCCCTCTGTAATCTAAGTTCTTTATTTTACTTTTTTTTAACCTATTTCCATTTTGATGAAGCTTTTTTTGAGAATCCCCAGTGCAAGCTGGGATACTCAAACAGGACGTCATCAGGGGGCAAAGGCTGCAGTCCCCACCCTGAAAAGAAGTATTATCAGTAACGTTAGTTTCAGAGGCTGGACTAGTCCCTGCTGCACTGAGCATGCACCAGCTGTCACTTCTGATGTGTGCTCAATACGAAATCCCTTCTTACAGTGCAATATTCTCAGTGTACAGTGACAGTGAGCTCCCTCACCAGCTCCAATGAGAAGTGATGAGCTGGCAAGAGAGCGCACTGTCAGTGCACATTGTAAGGTGAGAATGCGGCAAGCAGAGATCAGCGCCGCCCCCGAAAGTGACGTCAATTGTCTCTTTTTAAATCAATAGAATACAAAAACATTGCATTTTACAGTACATCCAGTTTTAATGTTCTCACATAGGAGTGGAACTTATAAAACAGAATACAAGGGTTATAAATCATATATACATGAGGTCTGTGCTGGAATTACTAAGTGTTATTAATACCTACATTAAAATATATTGTGTATAGATATATCTATATATAAAGTACAATTTTCAAAGTGCCTTAAGTTCGAACTTTGTCACATAAAATGACAAAAACTGCAGATGATAATATAATACTATAACATACAAACAATTATACAAGAAAAGATTCATTAAATTAGAGCAGGTTATGTAGACTGTAGACAGTGTGGGGCAGAGCTGAGGGTCTCTAAGTGTCCGTGTAAATGGATGGAATCTGGGGGAGACAGTGGTCAAAGGCTGCATTCGGAAAGAAGTCTCTTTCTTGGGAGCAGTTGGTCCTGCCGCTTTCAGGGACACAATGTCCATCATACCCTTTGGAAAGGAAAAATAAAACTGTACTTAGAAAAAATACAATAAATGAATGAATTGCACATGATGAGTTACATTGCTTTTATTTTCCAAAGCTTTCCTAAAAATGTGAACAGAAATCTACACTAAGGCCTCATTCAGACTTATGTGCTTTTTTTACGGACCCATAGACTTGAATGGATAATTTTGATCCATGACTCGGACATGTGTCCGTTCTTTACTTTTGCGAGCACACGGTCTGCAAAAACCACTATGTAAGTAGCATGTCACTAATAGAACATGTATGCAATTCACAGACGTCTGAATGAGGCCTAAAAAAAGTTTTTTAACATTGACTTTCCTGGCTGAAAAATCCACCTCCAAAAACCATATAAAGGAGTCTACTTTTTGACTTTGCAGAGCCTTCCAATCATGCGCATGTGCTTGTATGTGTCTCGACTTCAGAGGATCAATGATGAGTATGACTCTTGCGAAGTCGCCAGCGCTTGTGGGTTATGTTATCACACCAAAAGAGGCATGATAACATGCTTAGTGGGCCGACTAGTCTGAGGACACTAACACCCCCTTGACTAATCAAATAGTCAAAGCCCTCATTTACAGATCATAAACGGACTCTAGAAATCCTTTTTCTAAAGATCTGTTTATGTATGTAATATTACACTGGGACTGTTAGGCAGTGTGTCTACATATACAGACACAACTGCTGGTGGTTCTGGGGGCACGTGTCACAGGGAGACTAGGTGAGCGAGAGCTAATAACCCGGGCCCCTGCAATTTCCCTCAGACTAGGGAAATCCTGACTGACCCTCTACCTGGAGTTTACACTGATGGTGTGCATGTCCAGGCCTCGAACCTCACCCTGTCTCCTGTTTCAACCCTAGGCTGAAACCTCGGCCCACCACCCAGTGAAGAGGTAATACACCAATACCCACAGTTAGCACAGACAAGGATAAAAGAAAATATACACCACGCCGCAGTCACTCAGGAATACACTATAAATGTGCAGGGCAAAATAAATACAAATATAGGAAGGAGTAAATAAGACTAAGGAAAAAACACCACCAGCAACGAATCTCCAACAACCAGCTCTCCACTCCAGACAGAGATAACAATGCACAAGACAGAAGCTATAATCGGCAACGCCCAATGATCAGGAGAACTATTTAAAGGCAATGGGCATGGCCCAGCTTCCAATCCGAGGATCAGGTAAATTAACCCCGGAATAGCTAGATAAAATCTAGCCGACGCCAATGAGCAAATAGTGGTCAAAAGCGGAATTACCGCTGTCTGTCGAACGACCTGGTCTGAACAGCGTCCGACATGACAGTACCCTGCCTTCTACGAGGGACCCCAGGGCCCTCACGGCTTATAGGACCCGGCTTGTCTGGATGGCGACGATGAAAAAACCTGACCAGCCTATCCACATGAATATCCGAGGCTGGTACCCAGGACCTCTCCTCAGGCCCATAACCACGCCAGTGTACCAAGTACTGTAAAGTGCGACGCACTACACGAGAGTCAACCACCTTGGAGACTTCAAACTCCAAAGACTGGTGGTGGCATAGGCGCCGTGTCCACAGAACCCACCACCTTTAGAAGAGACCTGTGGAACACGTTGTGTATCTTATACACCGTAGGGAACTCCAATCGGTACGCTACTGGGATAATGACGGCGGTGACCCTAAATGGACCAATAAACCGTGGACCCAATTTAAGGGACGGTATTTTGAGTCTTATGTTTTTTTGTGGATAACCACACCCAGTCATCCACACTCAGGTCCGGACCTGGCACACGCCTACTGTCAGCCACACGTTTGTACCTAGCACCCAAACTCAACAGGCGCTGTTTAACTCTCCTCCAGACTGATGACAATTGTGTTCCTAACTGGTCCTCCTCCGGAACGCCAGACGAGCCCCTCTGACTCAAGGTACAAAATTGAGGATGTAGCTCGTAAACACAAAAAAACGGAGACTCCCCAGATGACTCCTGGCGGTGATTATTGATTGCAAACTCAGCCAAAGGAAGGAACGTAGACCACTCCTCCTGGTTATCAAAGACAAAGCAGCGTAAGTACTGTTCCAAATTTTGGTTCATACGCTCAGTCTGACCATTTGACTGAGGATGAAACGCCGAAGAATGAGACAACTTGATCCCCAGCCGTGAGCAAAATGCTTTCCAAAATTTTGCCACAAACTGAGTACCCCTATCAGACACGATGTCAGACGGAACCCCATGAAGTCTGACCACCTCCTGCACAAATACCTGAGCCAGAGTCTTAGCGTTAGGCAACGAAGGCAAAGACACAAAGTGCGACATTTTAGAAAACCGATCAACAATCACCAAGATGACCGTGTTCCCAGCTGATGAGGGCAAATCAGTGATGAAATCCATGGAGATTTCTGTCCATGGCTTACTAGGTACTTCAAGAGGAAGTAGTGTGCCAACAGGACGTGAGCGGGGCGTCTTAGCCCTAGCGCACGTGGTACAAGCTGACACGTATGAGACCACGTCCTGACGCATCTTGGGCCACCAAAACCGACGTGACACCAACTCCAAGGTACCTCTAACCCCTGGGTGGCCAGCCAGGACAGCATCATGATGCTCCGCCAAAAAATTTAAGCGGAGATGAAGCGGTACAAAAGATTTGTTGATGGGAAGCTCAGATGGTACCTCCTCCTGAGCCTCGGCAATCTCAGCCTCAACCTCGGTAGTGAGAGCCGAAACCACAACACCATTTTGGAGGATGGGTACTGGATCTTCCCGAGGTTCACCCCCCGGAAAACACCTGGACAGAGCATCCGCCTTAGTGTTTTTAGACCCCGGTCTGTATGTGACAACAAAATTGAACAGCGTGAAAAACTGCCCAGCGAGCCTGCCTGGGGGACAGACGCTTGGCTGACTCCAAATACAGCAGATTCTTATGATCGGTAATAACAGTAACCTGATGTACCGACCCCTCCAAGAAGTGTCGCCATTCCTCAAAGGCCAACTTGATTGCCAACAACTCCCTGTTGCCGATATCGTAGTTATGTTCGGCGGACGACAGTTTCTTGGAGAAATAGGCGCACGGACGCAAACCACTCAAAGATGAGCCTTGTGATAGTACCGCCCCCACACCAACCTCAGACGCATCGACTTCCACAACAAAAGGTTTTGATACGTCTGGCTGCACAAGAATGGGGGCTGAAACAAAACTGTTCTTAAGAAATTCAAATGCGCGCACAGCAGCCTCAGGCCAAACGGAGAAATTGGTACCCTTTTTAGTCATGTCAGTTAGCGGTTTAGCAATGATGGAAAAATCCTTGATACATTTCCTATAGTAGTTAGAAAACCCAAGGAACCGCTGAAGTGCTTTCAGGTTATCAGGACGTTCCCAATGCAGCACCACTTGCACCTTAGTGGCGTCCATTTTAAAACCAGAAGCAGACACAATATAACCCAAGAAAGGCAACTCTTGAACAGAAAATACACATTTCTCAAGTTTAGCATACAGCTTATTCTCTCTGAGAAGCTGTAACACCTGCCTGACATGATCTAAATGAGCATCACGGTCGCAAGAATATATGAGAATGTCATCTAGGTACACGATAACGAATTTCCCCAAAACATGCGAGAACACATCATTGATGAAATGTTGGAACACTGCAGGTGCATTAGTCAACCCAAAAGGCATCACCAAATTTTCAAAATGACCCTCAGGGGTATTAAAAGCCGTCTTCCACTCATCACCTTGACGGACTCTTATGAGGTTGTACGCCCCCCTGAGGTCAAGCTTGGTAAACCACTTAGCACCCGCCACCTGGTTGAACAAATCTGGTATCAGTGGCATCGGGTATGGATCACGAACCGTAATCTGGCTCAACTCCCTGAAATCCAAACACGGGCGTAATCCGCCATCTTTCTTCTTCACGAAGAAGAACCCTGCTGCCACCGGCGAGGATGACGGCCTGATGTGCCCTTTGCTCAAGCTTTCAGCAATATAATCTTTTAACGCTTGTCTCTCCGGACCGGAGATGTTAAACATCCTTGCTTTAGGCAACTTGGCCCCTGGTTTAAACCTGATAGAACAGTCATAGGGATGATGTGGTGGCAACTCTGAACAACCCTTCTCAGAGAACACATCCACAAAATCCAGAAGTGACTCCGGAACGCTTGAAGTCACCGCAGCCACACATGTGGCCAGGCAATTCTCCTGGCAGAACTCGCTCCACTGAATTATGTCCTGAGTTTTCCAGTCAATTACCGGGTTGTGCATGGACAACCAAGGAAAACCGAAAACCACCTGAGCAGGAAGATTCCTGAGCAACTTACATGTAACCCGCTTGGAATGTAGAACCCCAATGTGGAGTTTCACCTCAGCCACAAATTCAGTAATCTCCCCCTGAGAGAGAGGAGCAGCATTGATGGTGACCACGCGGATAGGATGAGACAGTTTTTCAATCCTAAAACCTGCTGTGCGCGCAAACTCCTCATCAATGAGATTTGTGGCTGAACCACTATCCACAAAAACAGTAATTGGCAGCTCACTGCCAGCGATAAAAACCTTAGCAGGGAGCATGCATTGAGAAACCACCATGGAGGATATACATAAGCTCAGATTGGTCTCCTCCACACCCTCTGAGCTTAGAAGTTTTCCGCCGTTGTGTTTTTCTTAGACAGCAGAGGACAGATGTTAATAAAATTACCAGTTTTACCACAGTAAAAACAGGCTCCCTGCTTCCTGAGCTCAGGGGCTCGACGCTTCACTTGTGACACCCCTGCGATTTGCATAGGCTCCGTGGGCTCACCTGCAGCAACCTCACGTGAACCTAAACCCTCTCCCATAGGCGGTGTCTCATGCTCCCCCTGACGCAAACGGTGATCAATGAGGACAACCAGACTCATAGCGGAATCTAGAGAAGCAGGAGTCTCGTACATCAGAAGGGCTTTTTTAACCCTTCCAGAAACCCCATGAATAAACTGACTCTGCAATGCTGGATCATTCCATTGTGTATCGATCGCCCAGCGACGAAATTCAGAACAGTAATCCTCTGCAACTCGCTCCCCCTGGCGAATAGTGCGTATCTTAGATTCTGCTAGAGCCATTCTGTCAGGTTCTTCGTAGATTTTTCCAAGAGAGGAAAAAAAAACTCCACAGAGTCAAATGCAGCAGAATCAGATGGAAAAGAAAACGCCCATGCTTGGGGATCCCCGCTTAACAATGACAACACCAGGCCCACACGCTGAGCCTCATTACCTGATGAGATCGGGCGCATACGGAAATATAGTTTGCAAGCTTCACGAAAAGAAACAAATTTACTGTGTTCCCCAGCAAATTTTTCAGGCAAAGGGAGTTTAGGCTCAGCAACTCTTCGTGTCGCTCCAGCTTGCACATTAGATACTGCTAGTCCCTGTTGCTGAACTTCCCCCCTCAACTCAGTGACCTGTAGGGACAGCGCCTCCAACTGGCGGGTTATGGAAGTCATGGGATCCATGACAAAAGAAAAAAAAGAAACCCCCCCTTTTTTTTTTTTTGTTGGGCCGATTATAATGTCACGGGGAGACTAGGTGAGCGAGAGCTAATAACCCGGGCCCCTGCAATTTCCCTCAGACTAGGGAAATCCTGACTGACCCTCTACCTGGAGTTTACACTGATGGTGTGCATGTCCAGGCCTCGAACCTCACCCTGTCTCCTGTTTCAACCCTAGGCTGAAACCTTCGCCCACCACCCAGTGAAGAGGTAATACACCAATACCCACAGTTAGCACAGACAAGGATAAAGGAAAATATACACCACGCCGCAGTCACTCAGGAATACACTATAAATGTGCAGGGCAAAATAAATACAAATATAGGAAGGAGTAAATAAGACTAAGGAAAATACACCACCAGCAACGAATCTCCAACAACCAGCTCTCCACTCCAGACCGAGATAACAACGCACAAGACAGAAGCTATAATCGGCGACGCCCAATGATCAGGAGAACTATTTAAAGGCAATGGGCATGGCCCAGCTTCCAATCCGAGGATCAGGTAAATTAACCCAGGAACAGCTAGATAAAATCTAGCCGACGCCAATGAGCAAATAGTGGTCAAAAGCGAAATTACCGCTGTCTGTCGAACGACCTGGTCTGAACAGCGTCCGACATGACAGCATGGGGGACCTGACAGCTTCCTTTTCAGAAAGTTGAAGATGAAATTATCTCTAAAAGGCGTAAAATTAAAGATGGCACATTTCCTTTGTATTTTAGACAAAAAAATATATACATTTTCATCTTTTAAATTTTAAAAATTACAAAAAGGAAAATTGGTCAATGCAAATGTTTGGGCGCCCTTTGAGATTTTTATGCTCAGATAACTTTGACCAAGGTTTCAGACCTTAACTAGCCTCTTTGAGTTATGGCTTGTTCAGTATCATTGTTAGAGAAGGCCAGGTAATGCAAATTTCCCAGCTTTATGAAAACCCAACCTCCTCTAACCTTGTGCCAAAAACAGCAGCCATGGGTTCTTCTAAGCAGCTGCCTAGATCTCTGAAAATGAAAATGGTGGAGACCTACAAAGTAGGAGAAGGCTATAAGAAGATAGCAAAGTGTTTTCGAGCTGCCTTTTCCTCAGTTTGAAATGTAATTAAGAAATGGCAGATAACAGGAGCAGTGGAGGTCAAGATAAGGATCACAATGATCATAGGTGTGTGTGGAGAAAAAAAGGCACAGAATTTCAGGAAAAGAACATCTCGCCAACCAGTAAGCATGGGAGGTGGATCAATCATGCTTTGGGGTTGTGTTGCAGCCAGTGGCACAGGGAACATTAAACGGGTAGAGAGAAGAATGGATTCAATGGAATTTCAACAAATTCATGATGCAAACATATCATCTGTAAAAACAAACAAGTTGAAAAGAGGATGGCTTCTACAAATGGGTAATGATCCTAATAACACATAAAAATCCACAATAGATGACCTCAAAAGGCTCAAGCTGAAGGTTTTACAATGGCCCTCACAGTCCCCTGATCTGAACATCATTGAAAATCTGTGGTAGACCTCAAAATAGCAGAGGATGTAAGACGACCCAGGAATCTTACAGAACTGAAAGAATTTTCCAAGGAAGAATGGATGAAAATCCCTCAAACAAGAATTGAAAGACTCTTGGCTACAAAAAGAGTTTACAAGCTGTAATACTTGCAAAAGGGGTGCTACTAAGTACTAAACATGCAGGGTGCCCAAACGTTGACATTGGCCCATTTTCCTTTTTTATATTTTTAAAATGTAAAAGTTGTTCACAAGAACAGTAATTTTGACCAGGGGTGCCAAAACGTTTACATGCCACTGTACATTAAAATATATTGTGCATAGATATATCTTTATATAAAGTACAATTTTCAAAGTGCCTTAAGTTGTAACTTTGTCCCATAAAATGACAAAAACTGCAGACGATGATAATGTAATACTATAGCATGCAAACAATTCTACAAGAAACAATTCATTATAGTAGAGCAGGTTACGTAGACTGTAGACCATGTGGAGCTGAGGCGAGGGGCTCTAACATCTGTACCTGTGTTTGGTGTGCCTTGGCCATGGTACCGATCTGGCTCCATCGCTTCTCTGTAGCATTCTGGGTACTGCGCAAAACTACCTTGAAACTCTAAACAAATAAAAAAAAGTCTTATCTTCAGCACTAAATACATTACAAATTTCAGGTCTTGAGTCAATCCATTCTTTTTTTTTCTAACTTTTGATACATTGAAAAGATTGTCTGGGTATATCATATTTGTGACCAAACCATAAGATAAGGCATATATATCAGATTTTTGGGGCCCAACACCAAAAACATCCACTGATCAGTTGTTATTAGGTCCGGCGGTAGCCGTATGTAAAAAGTGAACGGTGTTAAACAACATTAAACGTCCTATAACAAGAATTCTAAATAGGAAATGATTTGCAGGACACGGCAGCAACCACTGCGGATATTGCAATTCATTAAGGCTGGCATTGTGCGCGCCAGTCTTAATGAAAGGAGTGCTGGAGTAAGATTTGCCTCCTCCAGAAATGTTACTCCAGGTAGTGACTGACCTACATTTATAGCATAATTTACACCACTAAAGTGGCATAAATTTTGATGACTTTATCAGGTTCGTATTTGTCTCCACCCTAATTTTGGCGAAAGCACCTTGGTCAGTCAGGCTCTATGAGTTTATATCCAGCGCCGCCACAGCTGATCAGTGGAGGTGCGGCGTGTCAGACCCCTACCCCAATATTTTTTACCTGATCAAATTATTTAAGTCTCATCAGTTCTATAGGTCACAATTGATTTTTATTATAAAACACAATACATGTTCATGGTTTAAGAAAAAACATGCCCCCCCGCAACTGATTTGCAACTTTCTGCCTATGCACAGTGTACACAGAAAGCTGCCAATCAGTGATGTGGGCGGGGTTATACAGGGCTCAGCATTCAGAGCTCTGCTAGATCTGCAGCAAATGAAGCAGGGATTTTTTCAAAGCTGCAGCACCCATTAAAGTAAGTGACACATCACTGGAATCAGGGTTTCTGGCCCTACATTATGCTGCCTTCAGATGGGGTAGTAAAAACCTGGTGACCAATTCCCTTTAAATAGAAATAGATGGATTTTTTGTGACTTGCTTGTCACGGCCACAGTACCTTTATGGGTCTTAATGCAACCACATTGATTTGCATTGCACTACAATGTGGCAGCAGCATAGAGCAAACATTGATTACACAACCTGTCTGATGGTAAAAAAAAAAATCGCTGTGTAGCCCCAATATTATAGGGCCAAACCTACTTATGGAAACCAATCCATCTGCTCACATGTGCTCCTGGAACAATGTGTGGAGGAGTGTGTCTGCAATATTACTACACTTTCAATAATTTAATTTTAGTTTCAGGAATCTCACTGGAAAATATAAAAGAAAAAGTAAAAAGTAGAAATAAATTAAATTTACAGATTATAACACGTTTTATACCTTGGATTTGGGGAGCTGTAGGACTCTGAAATGTGCGGTAATGTTTCCCCACTAAACATTGCTCTCCATGGTGAGATTTTTGGTGGGAGCTGGTAGAGGATCCTCGGTGTGGTAATGAAGATGAGACTGTAGACTTCATAGGGCCGGCGAGATGACCAAGAACATGGGGAGACATTCTGCGAGACACATATAAGAGACCACAGCGTCATTCTAGAAGGTGCGGTGCCACATATTTCATAATCATTGCCCATGTTCTTCATAAAAAATGAATTCTGTACCAGTTCCTGTCCTATTGTCATGTCGGACGCTGTTCAGACCAGGTCGTTCGACAGACAGCGGTAATTCCGCTTTTGACCACTATGTGCTCATTGGCGTCGGCTAGATTTTATCTAGCTGGTCCGGGGTTAATTTACCTGATGCTCGGATTGGAAGCTGGGCCATGCCCATTGCCTTTAAATAGTTCTCCTGAACATTGGGCGTCGCCGATTATAGCTTCTGTCTTGTGCGTTGTTATCTCGGTCTGGAGTGGTTAGCTAGAAGTTGGAGTATCGTTGCTGGTGGTGTATTTTCCTTAGTCTTATTTACTCCTTCCTATATTTGTATTTATTTTGCCCTGCGCATTTATAGTGTATTCCTGAGTGACTGCGGCGTGGTGTATATTTTCCGTTATCCTTGTCTGTTCTAACTGTGGGTATTGGTGTATGATCTTTTCACTGGGTGGTGGGCGGTGGTTTCAGCCTAGGGTTGAAACAGGAGACAGGGTGAGGGTCGAGGCCTAGACATGCACACCATCAGTGTAAACTCTAGGTAGAGGTTCAGTCAGGATTTCCCTAGTCTGAGGGAAATTGCAGGGGCCCGGGTTATTAGCTCTTGCCCACCTAGTCTCCCTGTGACATTATAATCGGCCTTTAAAAAAAAAAAAAAAAAGGGGGTTTCCTTTTTTTTGTTTTGTCATGGATCCCATGACTTCCATAACCCGCCAGTTGGAGGCGCTGTCCCTACAGGTCACTGAGTTGAGGGGGGCAGTGCAGCAACAGGGACTAGCAGTATCTAATGTGCAAGCTGGAGCGACAGGTAGAGTTGCTGAGCCTAAGTTTCCATTGCCTGAAAAATTTGCTGGGGAACGCAGTAAATTTGTTTCTTTTCGTGAAGCTTGCAAACTATATTTCCGTATGCGCCAGATCTCCTCAGGTAATGAGGCTCAGCGTGTGGGCCTGGTGTTGTCATTGGTAAGCGGGGATCCCCAAGCATGGGCGTTTTCTTTGCCATCTGATTCTGCTGCATTTGACTCTGTGGAGAGTTTTTTTTTCCTTTCTTGGAAATATTTACGATGAGCCAGACAGAATGGCTCTAGCAGAATCTAAGATACGCACTATTCGCCAGGGGGAGAGAGTAGCAGAGGATTACTGTTTTGAATTTAGTCGCTGGGCGATCGATACACAGTGGAATGATCCAGCGCTGCGGAGTCAGCTTATTCATGGGGTTTCTGGAAGGGTTAAAAAAGCCCTTCTGATGTATGAGACTCCTACTTCTCTAGATTCCGCTATGAGTCTGGTTGTCCGCATTGATCACCGTTTGCGTCAGGGGGAGCATGAGACACCGCCTATGGGAGAGGGTTTAGGTTCACGTGTGGTTGCTGCAGGTGAGCCCACGGAGCCTATGCAAATCGCAGGGGTGTCACATGTGAAGCATCGAGCCCCTGAGCTCAGGAAGCATGGAGCCTGTTTTTACTGCGGTAAGACTGGTCATTTTTTTAACATCTGTCCTCTACTGTCTAAGAAAGACGCAACGGCGGAAAACTTCTAAGCTCAGAGGGTGTGGAGGAGACCAATCTGAGCTTATGTATATCCTCCATGGTGGTTTCTCAATGCATGCTCCCTGCTAAGGTTATAATAGCTGGCAGTGAGCTGCCAATTACTGTGTTTGTGGATAGTGGTTCAGCCACAAATCTCATTGATGAGGAGTTTGCGCGCACAGCAGGTTTTAGGATTGAAAAACTGCCTTATCCTATCCGTGTGGTCACCATCAATGCTGCTCCTCTCTCACAGGGGGAGATTACTGAATTTGTGGCTGAGGTGAAACTCCACATTGGGGTTCTACATTCCGAGCAGGTTACATGTAAGGTACTCAGGAATCTTCCTGCTCAGGTGGTTTTGGGTTTTCCATGGTTGTCTATGCACAACCCGGTAATTGACTGGAAAACTCAGGACATAATTCGGTGGAGCGAGTTCTGCCAGGAGAATTGCCTGGCCACATGTGTGTCTGCTGTGACTTCAAGCGTTCCGGAGTCACTTCTGGATTTTGTGGATGTGTTCTCTGAGAAGGGTTGTTCAGAGTTGCCGCCACATCGCCCCTATGGCTGTACTATTAGATTTAAACCAGGGGCCAAATTGCCTAAAGCAAGGATGTTTAACATCTCCGGTCCGGAGAGACAAGCATTAAAGGATTACATTGCTGAAAGTTTGAGCAAAGGGCACATCAGGCCTTCATCCTCGCCTGTGGCAGCAGGGTTCTTCTTCATGAAGAAGAAAGATGGCGGATTACGCCCGTGTTTGGATTTCAGGGAATTGAACCAGATTACAGTTCGTGATCCATACCCTATGCCACTAATACCAGATTTGTTCAACCAGGTGGCAGGTGCTAAGTGGTTTGCCAAGCTTGACCTCAGGGGGGCGTACAACCTCATAAGAGTCCGTCAAGGTGATGAGTGGAAGATGGCTTTTAATACCCCTGAGGGTAATTTTGAAAATTTGGTGATGCCATTTGGGTTGACTAACGCACCTGCAGTGTTCCAACATTTCATTAATGATGTGTTTTCGCATGTTTTGGGGAAATTCGTTATCGTGTACCTAGATGACATTCTCATATATTCTTGCGGCCGTGATACTCATTTAGATCATGTCAGGCAGGTGTTACAGCTTCTCAGAGAGAATAAGCTGTATGCTAAACTTGAGAAATGTGTATTTTCTGTTCAAGAGTTGCCTTTCTTGGGTTATATTGTGTCTGCTTCTGGTTTTAAAATGGACGCCGCTAAGGTGCAAGCGGTGCTGCATTGGAACGGCCTGATAACCGCTGAAGTGCTTTTAGGTTCCTTGGGTTTTCTAACTACTATAGGAAATTTATCAAGGATTTTTCCATCATTGCTAAACCGCTAACTGACATGACTAAAAAGGGTACCAATTTCTCCGTTTGGCCTGAGGCTGCTGTGCGCGCATTTGAATTTCTTAAGAACAGTTTTGTTTCGGCCCCCATTCTTGTGCAGCCAGACGTGTCGAAGCCTTTTGTTGTGGAGGTCGACGCGTCTGAGGTTGGTGTGGGGGCGGTGCTGTCACAAGGCTCATCTTTGAGTGATTTGCGTCCATGCGCCTATTTCTCCAAGAAACTGTCGTCCGCCGAACGTAACTACGATATCGGCAACAGGGAGTTGTTGGCAATCAAGTTGGCCTTTGAGGAATGGCGACACTTCTTGGAGGAGTCTGTTGTGAATTTGGATTCTGGGCTCCCCCGGTGGCCGCTTGTGGAATTGGACTTGTCATCCTCTTTCCTGTTTCACCTGGTTCCATCAGTAGTGGGTGTCGCTATTTAAGCTCATTTCTCTGGTGGTTTCTTGCCGGTCAACAATGTTATCTGATGCCTCTCAGTGCTTGTTCCTGCTTCTAGACAACTACTAGATAAGTTGGACTTTTGTCCATGTTTTGTTTTGCCTATTTGTTCCAGTTCACAGCTGAAGTTTTGTTACTGTGTCTGGAAAGCTCTCGTTGATCAGGGATTGCTACTCTGGCGTTATGAGTTAATGCCAGAGTTTAAGGTAATCTCTGGATGGTGTTTTGTTAGTGTTTTTCTGCTGACCATGAAAGTATACTATCTGTCTTCTGCTATCTAGTAAGCGGACCTCAAATTTGCTAAGACTATTTTCCTGCTGCGTTTGTTGTTTCATCTGAACTCACCGTCATTATATGTGGGGGGCTACTGTCTTCTTTGGAATATTTCTCTAGAGGTGAGCCAGGTCTTATATTTCCCTCTGCTAGCTATTTAGGTCTTAGGCCAGAGCTGGGCATCTAGCGATAAATAGGAAATGCTACCTGGCTATTTCTAGTTGCGCGGCAGGCTTAGTTCATGGTCAGTATAGTTCCATCTTCCGAGAGCTTGTCCCTCTATAGGCTTGCTATGATCTCTGCCTGCAGAGATCATGACAGTTTGACCGGCCTCTAAAGTGTTAAAGACCCAGGTTGAGAAAGGAGAGTTATAAGAAGTCTGCTGGAATTTTTTTTTTTTTTTTTTCCTCCAGTCTGCCTTGCTGCAGTCTTTTTTCTCTCTCTCCTCCTAATCTCTGTATGCTCTGTGTGCACCTGACAATAATGGATCTCCAGAGTGTAACTGCGGGTTTGAATAATCTCATCACGAAAGTACAAAATTTACAAGATTTTGTGGTACATGCTCCGGTATCTGAGCCGAGAATTCCTTTGCCGGAGTTCTTCACAGGGAATAGAGCTAGCTTCCAGAATTTCCGAAATAATTGTAAGCTTTATTTGTCCCTGAAGTCTCGTTCAGCTGGAGACCCTGCTCAGCAGGTTAGGATTGTGATTTCCTTGCTCAGGGGTGACCCTCAAGATTGGGCCTTCTCATTGCCAGCAGGGGATCCTGCGTTACGCGATGTGGATGCGTTTTTTCTGGCCTTGGGCTTGCTTTATGAGGAACCTCATTTGGAACTTCAGGCAGAAAAAACTTTGATGGCACTATCTCAGGGGCAAGACGAAGCTGAAGTTTTCTGCCAAAAATTCCGTAAATGGTCTGTGCTTACTCAGTGGAATGAGTGCGCCTTGGCGGCAACTTTCAGAGAAGGTCTCTCTGATGCCGTTAAGGATGTTATGGTGGGGTTCCCTTTGCCTGCAGGTCTGAATGAGTCCATGACAATGGCTATTCAGATTGATAGGCGTCTGCGGGAGCGCAAACCGGTGCACCATCTGGCGGTGTCTATGGAAAAGACGCCAGAAAGTATGCAGTGTGATAGAATTCTGTCCAGGAGCGAGCGACAGAATTTTAGACGGAAGAATGGATTGTGTTTCTATTGTGGGGATTCTACTCATGTTATATCAGCATGCTCTAGGCGTACAAAGAAGCTTGATAAGTCTGTTTCCATTGGCACCATTCAGTCTAAGTTTATTTTGTCTGTAACCCTGATTTGCTCTTTGTCATCCATTGCCACGGACGCCTATGTTGACTCTGGCGCCGCTCTGAGTCTTATGGATTGGTCCTTTGCCAATCGTTGTGGTTTTGATTTAGAGCCTTTGGAGACTCTTATTCCTCTGAAGGGGATTGACTCCACCCCATTGGCTAATAATAAACCACAATACTGGACACAAGTAACCATGCGTATCAATCCGGATCACCAGGAGATTATTCGTTTCCTGGTGCTGTATAATTTACATGACGATTTGGTACTGGGATTGCCATGGTTGCAGTCTCACAACCCAGTCTTGGACTGGAGAGCAATGTCTGTGTTGAGCTGGGGATGTAAGGGTATTCATGGGGACGTACCTTTGGTTTCTATTTCGTCGTCCATTCCCTCTGAAGTCCCTGAGTTCCTCTCTGATTATCAAGACGTCTTTGACGAACCCAAGCTTGGGTCGTTACCTCCGCACCGTGAGTGCGATTGTGCCATAGATTTGATACCGGGTTGTAAATATCCAAAGGGTCGTTTGTTTAATTTGTCTGTGCCGGAACATGCTGCTATGCGGGAATATATAAAGGAGTCTTTGGAAAAGGGACATATTCGTCCATCTTCTTCTCCCTTGGGAGCTGGGTTTTTCTTTGTCTCAAAAAAAGACGGCTCTTTGAGACCATGTATTGATTATCGGCTTCTGAATAAGATCACTGTTAAGTATCAATACCCATTGCCATTGCTTACTGATTTGTTTGCTCGTATAGAGGGTGCTAAGTGGTTCTCTAAAATTGATCTTCGTGGGGCGTATAATTTGGTGCGGATCAGGCAGGGGGATGAGTGGAAGACCGCATTTAATACGCCCGAGGGCCACTTTGAGTATTTGGTCATGCCTTTTGGTCTTTCTAATGCCCCTTCAGTTTTCCAGTCTTTTATGCATGATATTTTCCGCGATTTTCTGGATAAATTTATGATAATATATCTGGATGATATTCTGATTTTTTCTGAGGACTGGGACTCTCATGTCCAGCAGGTCAGGAGAGTTTTTCAGGTTCTGCGGTCTAATTCTTTATGTGTGAAGGGGTCTAAGTGCGTTTTTGGGGTCCAGAAAATTTCCTTTTTGGGGTATATTTTTTCTCCCTCTTCCATTGAGATGGATCCCGTCAAGGTGCAAGCTATTTGTGACTGGACTCAGCCCTCCTCTCTTAAGGGTCTTCAGAGATTTTTGGGCTTTGCCAACTTTTACCGCCGATTTATTGCTGGTTTTTCGGATGTCGTTAAACCACTGACTGATTTGACCAGACAAGGCGCTGATGTTGCTAATTGGTCCCCTCATGCTGTAGAGGCCTTTCAGGAGCTTAAGCGCCGTTTTGCCTCTGCCCCTGTGTTGCGTCAGCCTGATGTGAATCTGCCTTTTCAGGTTGAGGTTGACGCTTCTGAGATCGGAGCTGGGGCAGTGTTGTCGCAGAAAGGTTCCGACTGCTCCGTCATTAGGCCTTGTGCCTTCTTTTCTCGCAAATTTTCGCCCGCAGAGCGGAATTATGATGTTGGGAATCGGGAGCTTTTGGCCATGAAGTGGGCGTTTGAGGAGTGGCGCCATTGGCTCGAGGGGGCTAGGCATCAGGTGGTGGTATTGACTGACCACAAAAATTTGATTTATCTTGAGACTGCCAGACGCCTGAATCCTAGACAGGCGCGCTGGTCTTTATTTTTTTCTCGCTTTAATTTTGTGGTGTCATACCTACCGGGTTCTAAGAATGTTAAGGCAGATGCCCTTTCTAGGAGTTTTGACCCGGACTCTCCTGGTAATTCTGAACCCACAGGTATCCTTAGGGAGGGAGTAATTTTGTCGGCCGTTTCTCCTGATCTGCGGCGGTCCTTGCAAGAGTTTCAGGCGGATAGACCGGATCGTTGTCCGCCTGATAGACTGTTTGTTCCGGATGATTGGACCAGCAGAGTCATCTCTGAGGTACATTCTTCTGCATTGGCAGGTCATCCCGGAATTTTTGGTACCAGGGATTTGGTGGCAAGATCCTTCTGGTGGCCTTCCCTGTCACGAGATGTGCGAGTCTTTGTGCAGTCATGTGACGTTTGTGCTCGGGCCAAGTCTTGTAGTTCTCGGGCTAGCGGACTGCTGTTGCCCTTGCCTATTCCTAAGAGGCCTTGGACACACATCTCGATGGATTTTATTTCAGATCTGCCTGTTTCCCAGAAGATGTCTGTCATCTGGGTGGTCTGTGACCGTTTCTCTAAAATGGTCCATTTGGTTCCTCTGCCCAAGTTGCCTTCTTCTTCTGAGTTGGTTCCTCTGTTTTTTCAGAATGTTGTCCGATTGCACGGTATTCCTGAGAATATTGTTTCTGACAGAGGTACCCAATTTGTGTCTAGATTTTGGCGGGCATTCTGTGCTAGGATGGGCATAGATTTGTCTTTTTCATCTGCTTTTCACCCTCAGACTAATGGCCAGACCGAGCGGACTAATCAGACCCTTGAGACATATCTGAGGTGTTTTGTCTCTGCTGACCAGGATGATTGGGTTGCTTTTTTGCCATTGGCAGAGTTCGCCCTCAATAATCGGGCCAGTTCTTCCACCTTGGTGTCCCCGTTTTTCTGTAATTCGGGGTTTCACCCTCGATTTTCCTCCGGTCAGGTGGAATCCTCGGATTGTCCTGGAGTGGATGCGGTGGTGGAGAGATTGCATCACATCTGGGGGCAGGTTATGGACAATTTGAAGTTGTCCCAGGAGAAGACTCAGCGTTTTGCCAACCGTCATCGTCGTGTTGGTTCTCGGCTTTGTGTTGGAGATTTAGTGTGGTTGTCTTCTCGTTTTGTCCCTATGAGGGTCTCTTCTCCTAAGTTTAAACCTCGGTTCATCGGCCCTTATAGAATATTGGAGATTCTTAATCCTGTTTCTTTCCGTTTGGACCTCCCTGCGTCCTTTTCCATTCATAACGTTTTTCATCGGTCGTTATTGCGCAGGTATGAGGTACCTGTTGTACCTTCAGTTGAGCCTCCTGCTCCGGTGTTGGTTGAGGGTGAGTTGGAGTACGTTGTGGAGAAAATTTTGGACTCTCGTGTTTCCAGACGGAAACTCCAGTATCTGGTCAACTGGAAGGGTTACGGCCAGGAGGATAATTCTTGGGTCAATGCATCTGATGTTCATGCTTCTGATCTTGTTCGTGCCTTCCATAGGGCTCATCCTGGTCGCCCTGGTGGATCTGGTGAGGGTTCGGTGCCCCCTCCTTGAGGGGGGGGTACTGTTGTGAATTTGGATTCTGGGCTCCCCCGGTGGCCGCTTGTGGAATTGGACTTGTCATCCTCTTTCCTGTTTCACCTGGTTCCATCAGTAGTGGGTGTCGCTATTTAAGCTCATTTCTCTGGTGGTTTCTTGCCGGTCAACAATGTTATCTGATGCCTCTCAGTGCTTGTTCCTGCTTCTAGACAACTACTAGATAAGTTGGACTTTTGTCCATGTTTTGTTTTGCCTATTTGTTCCAGTTCACAGCTGAAGTTTTGTTACTGTGTCTGGAAAGCTCTCGTTGATCAGGGATTGCTACTCTGGCGTTATGAGTTAATGCCAGAGTTTAAGGTAATCTCTGGATGGTGTTTTGTTAGTGTTTTTCTGCTGACCATGAAAGTATACTATCTGTCTTCTGCTATCTAGTAAGCGGACCTCAAATTTGCTAAGACTATTTTCCTGCTGCGTTTGTTGTTTCATCTGAACTCACCGTCATTATATGTGGGGGGCTACTGTCTTCTTTGGAATATTTCTCTAGAGGTGAGCCAGGTCTTATATTTCCCTCTGCTAGCTATTTAGGTCTTAGGCCAGAGCTGGGCATCTAGCGATAAATAGGAAATGCTACCTGGCTATTTCTAGTTGCGCGGCAGGCTTAGTTCATGGTCAGTATAGTTCCATCTTCCGAGAGCTTGTCCCTCTATAGGCTTGCTATGATCTCTGCCTGCAGAGATCATGACAGGAGTCGGTACATCAGGTTACTATTATTACCGATCATAAGAATCTGCTGTATTTGGAGTCAGCCAAGCGTCTGTCCCCCAGGCAGGCTCGCTGGGCATTGTTTTTCACGCGGTTCAATTTTGTTGTCACTTACAGACCAGGGTCTAAAAACACTAAGGCGGATGCTCTATCCAGGTGTTTTCCGGGGGGAGAACCTCGGGAGGATCCAGTACCCATCCTCCAAAAGGGTGTTGTGGTTTCGGCTCTCACTACCGAGGTTGAGGCTGAGATTGCCGAGGCTCAGGAGGAGGTACCATCTGAGCTTCCCATCAACAAATCTTTTGTACCGCTTCATCTCCGCCTAAAGGTTTTGGCAGAGCATCATGATGCTGTCCTGGCTGGCCACCCAGGGGTTAGAGGTACCTTGGAGTTGGTGTCACGTCGGTTTTGGTGGCCCAAGATCCGACAGGACGTGGTCTCATACGTGTCAGCTTGTACCACGTGCGCTAGGGCTAAGACGCCCCGCTCCCATCCTGTTGGCACATTACTTCCTCTTGAGGTACCTAGTAAGCCATGGACGGAAATCTCCATGGATTTCATCACTGATTTGCCCTCCTCAGCTGGGAACACGGTCATCTTGGTGATTGTTGATCGGTTTTCAAAAATGTCGCACTTTGTGTCTTTGCCTTCGTTGCCTAACGCTAAAACTCTGGCTCAGGTATTCGTGCAGGAGGTGGTCAGACTTCATGGGGTTCAGTCTGACATCGTGTCTGATAGGGGTACTCAGTTTGTGGCAAAATTTTGGAAAGCATTTTGCTCACGGCTGGGGATCAAGTTGTCTCATTCTTCGGCGTTTCATCCTCAGTCAAATGGTCAGACTGAGCGTATGAACCAAAATTTGGAACAGTACTTACGCTGCTTTGTCTTTGATAACCAGGAGGAGTGGTCTACATTCCTTCCTTTGGCTGAGTTTGCAATCAATAATCACCGCCAGGAGTCATCTGGGGAGTCTCCATTTTTTTGTGTTTACGGGCTACATCCTCAATTTTGTACTTTGAGTCAGGGGGGCTCTTCCGGCGTTCCGGAGGAGGACCAGTTAGGAGCACAATTGTCATCAGTCTGGAGGAGAGTTAAACAGCGCCTGTTGAGTGTGGGTGCTAGGTACAAACGTGTGGCTGACAGGCGTGTGCCAGGTCCGGACCTGAGTGTGGATGACTGGGTGTGGTTATCCACAAAAAACATAAGACTCAAAATACCATCCCTTAAATTGGGTCCACGGTTTATTGGTCCATTTAGGGTCACCGCCGTCATTAACCCAGTAGCGTACCGATTGGAGCTTCCTACGGTGTATAAGATACACAACGTGTTCCACAGGTCTCTTTTAAAGAAGGTGGTGGGTTCTGTGGACGCGGTGCCTATGCCAGCTCCAGTCTTTTTGGATGGTAATTTGGAGTTTGAAGTCTCCAAGGTGGTTGACTCTCATGTAGTGCGCCACACTTTACAGTACTTGGTACACTGGCGTGGTTATGGGCCTGAGGAGAGGTCCTGGGTACCAGCCTCGGACATTCATGCGGATCGGCTGGTCAGGTTTTTTCACCGTCGCCATCCGGACAAGCCGGGTCCTATAAGCCGTGAGGGCCCTGGGGTCCCTCGTAGAAGGCGGGGTACTGTCATGTCGGACGCTGTTCAGACCAGGTCGTTCGACAGACAGCGGTAATTCCGCTTTTGACCACTATGTGCTCATTGGCGTCGGCTAGATTTTATCTAGCTGGTCCGGGGTTAATTTACCTGATGCTCGGATTGGAAGCTGGGCCATGCCCATTGCCTTTAAATAGTTCTCCTGAACATTGGGCGTCGCCGATTATAGCTTCTGTCTTGTGCGTTGTTATCTCGGTCTGGAGTGGTGAGCTAGAGGTTGGAGTATCGTTGCTGGTGGTGTATTTTCCTTAGTCTTATTTACTCCTTCCTATATTTGTATTTATTTTGCCCTGCGCATTTATAGTGTATTCCTGAGTGACTGCGGCGTGGTGTATATTTTCCGTTATCCTTGTCTGTTCTAACTGTGGGTATTAGTGTATGATCTTTTCACTGGGTGGTGGGCGGTGGTTTCAGCCTAGGGTTGAAACAGGAGACAGGGCGAGGGTCGAGGCCTAGACATGCACACCATCAGTGTAAACTCTAGGTAGAGGGTCAGTCAGGATTTCCCTAGTCTGAGGGAAATTGCAGGGGCCCAGGTTATTAGCTCTTGCCCACCTAGTCTCCCCGTGACACCTATTTATACATGGACATCATCTACCTTGGCGTTTATAACAGTTGTGGTCTTGTATATAAAGTGGTTACAGAACTGATCATTTGCAAATCCCTCTGACATGAATCACTTTACTTTGGCTATGAATCACTTCATTTGCTATCTCCCAGGTGGCTGGCATACTTGTACTTCATGTCATGCTTAGATTGTAAGTGTTAATTGGTTCCCCATGTTCTTGTGGATCAATATATTGGAATGTCTCATTATGTGGGGCAGCTTCATGGCTCTAGTCCAGGTACTAGATCTGCTTGTTGAAAAGTCTCCTAGATCTTCCTCTGATAAGAATATTGCAATCTGTATAAACGCAGTGGTTGTCGCTATCGTGAAAATGCATCTTTAAAAACTTTTAAGCTAAAAATGTATTTTCTTCTCTTCCCTGGATGGATAAGGACGATCAACTGGGGGTAACCCATATTCAGATTTTCCTGTATTGATTAAAGGGAACCTGTCAGGTCCCAACGTTTTGATATCACCAACATTATGTTTTAGGCCGGTTCACACGTCAGTGGCTCCGGTACGTGTGGTGACAGTTTCCTCACGTACCGCAGACACTGACACACGTAGACACATTAAAATAAATGTGTCTCTGCAGATGTGAGCGTGTTTTCAGGGACCATGTGTCCATGTGCAAAACACGGAGACATGTCAGTGTTCGTGGGAGTGTTTCTCTTAGCCCGTGAGGAGTGTCAATCGCGGTGTGCAATACTTTCTTCACACTGAAGTGTATGAGTGCGTAAAAAAAAAGCGGATCCCATACAGAACATCTGTGTGGCAACTGATTTTTAAAGATACATTTCCATTATAAACCTAGGAAACTATATTTCATCATGTAGATGTATGAAAACATGTGGACATCACACAGACGTAAAAAGCGGACACATGGATGAAATATGGATGAAAATCAGAGGAACATCAGATTTTTCATACTGTCATCTGCGGCTGGTATTATACAGTGCTGCTCACCAGGTGAACATTAAGCAAAACTAGTCCAGTGGGACATCTATTCACCCAGACTAGTCCAGCCTTAGTTGCTGCAAACACCCCTTTGGGCGTGATTGACATTTTCCATGCTGGTTTTCTTCTCAGTCCCATGAATCCTGTGCACGCACACAACAATGACTTATAATTAGTTATGTTGAAACTTTTTGGTGGCTGGGAAGTGCCATGGGGGTCTGAGTGGTGGAGGTTCCTGGGCAATTACCCTTCTGCCCTCAATGGTAACTGCACACTAGATTTCAATATGTCAAGTTCATCAAGCTTCTTGTATTCAGGGAGCAAATCGGGCCATATAGTCCAAAGTTGGTACTGCGCCACCCAAACCGGTGGAGCTGGGGGGTGATAGACACTATCTAATTCATTAGCTACTTTGAGAGCATTGACATTAATACATTAACTGGTGTACGTGCTATAAGCGAATGCAGTAATGTAACGATTTACCGACTGGTTTGTAAATCATGCCTATAAAAATTGTCAGGCCTCGACACTCCATACTGAATGTTAGCGCTGTAAGCTGCATGTTTCCTGAGCTGCTCAGACATTAATCACCGCAGGTCCCTGAATATATTCTACCTCATGGTCTTCAATCATTAAGACGAAAACTGTAACAAACTGACCACTCTCCACAACTCCGGCCACTGGTCTCCCTCCCCCCAGAGTAAACAGCGCTCCTGATGCTGTCACATCCTGCCTGAACATTTGCAAGTAAATTAGTAGGTAATTTTACAGAAATATTTAAATGTCTACAGTTACGAGGGAAGGAGGGGATTGCGCTTATTTTGGCTCAGAACATGATGCACAAATTTATTAACCCTTTAAATCTTGCACATAGCTTTTGGCGAACTCAGATAAAATTAGTGGCATGCTATTTAGGTTTCTAAATGAATGTATAAATTAACACTAGAAAAGGCAATAATGTCCAAAAATTAACCTTGTTCTTAGTGCTGAAAACTGATTGATGGACATAGGTAACCTGTGAATATAAATTTAGACACACTAATCAGTGCTCCCCAACTCCGGTGCTCAAGAGCCACCAACAGGTCAGGTTGTATTGCACAGGTGATGGAATTCTTGCTTTTCCAGGTACTGCAATTATCACCTGGACAATGCTAAGGAAATCCTGAAAACATGACCTGTTGGTGGCTCTTGAGGACTGGAGTTGGAAAACACTGCACTAAATGGACAAGAGGTGCTGCATAGTCACAGGCAGAGGTGTCAAACTGCATTCCTCGAGGGCTGCCAACAGGTCATGTTTTCAGGCTTTCCTTAGCATTCCACAAGGTGCTGGAATCATTCTGTGCAGGTGATTAAATTATCACCTGTGCCATACAAGGAAATCCTGAAAACATGACCTGTTGGCGGCCCTTGAGGAATGCAGTTTGACACCTCTGGTCACAGGTGTATAAAATCAAGCACCTAGCCATGCAAGCTACCTTTATTTTCAACAGTACCGTAGACAATGAAAGGAGAGGGGGTTGAGCGTGCGTCATCTCTGCTCTGAGCGTGCAGACATAGTGCGCACTTGGCTTTAGGACTCATGAAGACGTCCGTTTTTCTTGTACAACTTCTATCAGTGATTTTCATGGATAGAACTCATACCTATTTTAGTCTATCGGGCTGTTCACACTCCCATTGTATTTTTGATGTCTGAGAGGTCCATACAAAATTGCGGGGTCTTGTCTGACTTTGATAGAAATCGTGGATCAATCAATTTATGGATCCATAGAAAAAAAATAAACGCAGTCATGTTCTGTCTGTTTTTGATGGACTGTTTCATATGAAAATATTGAGAAAAATTATTATTTTTTCAACCCAAGAAAAACTAATAAAACTCAGACCAAACTTTAATAGTAAAACTGACACACGGATGAAACTGATAAAAAAAAAAAACATTGACGAAGCTCAGACTAATTTTCTAGTACAAGAAAGTCACTGACTTTTGAATAAGTCCCCTGTCCTGTAGATAAAAGGAATAACTTACTATTTTAGAAATAATACTTTAAATTATCAGTATGTAATATATATTAAACGGCAATTAGGCTGAATCTACATGTTGCGAAAATCTTGCACTTTTTTTCCATTTGTATTTTTTTTTTTCCTGCAGGTGTCTGCACCAAAATACAGAATAGCAATGTACACCGAACATTGCATTTTATTTTGCATTTTGTTTCATGCATTTTTCCCTTTATTTAATGCTTTTTTGGTCATTGGTCATATTTGATGCAGCGGTTTATGCAATTGTTTTTATTACATTAGTTTTTCAGACTTCCCAGAGAAGCCACTAGAGAAAAAAATGCATCATAAAAAAAACACAAGTTCAACAGCGTTTTTAAACTCACAGTGGTCATAAATTTTCACAAAATCACAGCCACTTTGATTTTACTATTAAACGCAGTAGATTTTTTTCATGAAAAAAAAATACAGCGGAAAAAATCTGAATTTACTGTACACAATGTGGGAACATAAGAGTGAAACATTCTGTGAAAAATATGTTGTTCCTGTGCAACATAACAAACCTGCTGCAGGTTTTAAAATCCACAGCATGCTCCTATTTCCGCACAAGATTTTTCGTCTAAGGCTGCCGTCACACTAGCAGTATTTGGTCAGTATTTTACATCAGTATTTGTAAGCCAAAACCAGGAGTGGGTGATAAATGCAGAAGTGGAGCATATGTTTCTATTATACTTTTCTTCTAATTGTTCCTCTCCTGGTTTTGGCTTACACATACTGATGTCAAATACTGACCAAATACTGCTAGTGTGACGGCAGCCTAAGAGGTGTTTTAATAGATGTGTCTACTTGTATTGTACTGTAAACTGCCACAGTTTTTTCTGTGCTGAACTCGTGACAATTCTGCCGTGTCTGAATGTGGCCTTAATATATTGCACATTCATATGTGATTGTGTAAACAGTACCTCTCTAGAGCGCTCTCGGCAACAGATAGTAGACAGTTGGTCGGTGAATCCAACGCAGGACATCGTGACGAAACTGCAGAGGCCGGAGACATTAAACCAGGACTTTCCATGTTCTGGTTATTGGAGCACAGACTATATAACCCTGGAGTATAAACCAAGAAATAAAAAAACTATCAATATAGAGTAATATGTAAAGATGGTCTGCTATGAAAAAATGTTCTAAATTGGTTCCTGGAGATCTTATGCCCTCTGACCGCTTTTATCATACTGAGCATTGCAAGCAAAGGTGTAAAATAAAGCTCCTGGACCCAAATGCTAAATCTACAACAGGTGCCCCAGCAGCAACGTGGCATATACACTGCTCAATACAACTTTGGGAACACTTGCACAACACAGTATAACCATATGACAATTTATCTGTAAGAATATCAATCTGTCCAGTTAGGAAGGATAAGTCATTGTGAATCATTGTCTCCTGCTTTGGTGCAATTCAGAGTGACAAAAGGGGCACTCGGGAAGCAACAGCAAGACAACGCAGAAAGGGAATGGTTTAGGTGATGGCCACAAATAGCTACCGTCTCCTTATCCTCCCTTCCCAATTCTTCTCTAGTTTTGCTAATTGCTACTGTATCTGTGATTACTGGGGCCGTACCTGCAGCCCATTTAGGTTGCACAGCAAGCCCAGCACATTCATATGTGCCGTCGAAATAACGCTGTATCTCCCAGCACAGTCTCAAGCGCATGGAGCAGATACCATGACACTAACTGTTAAATGAGGAGAGCCAGACCAGTATGTAGAAGGGCATAAATGCAGTAGCAGGACCGGTATATACTGCCATGTGCAAGTAGGATCATTGCCAGAGCCCTACAAAATGACCTTCAGTGGGCTGCTGGTGTGCATGTTTCTGACCAGATTGTCAAAAATAGACTACATGAGGGTGGCATTGGGGCCCTATGTCCTTAGGAGAGATCTGTTCTCACAGCTCAGTGCGATGCTGCTCGACTGGCATGCCACGGATCAGCGAAAAACAGCAGAATTGGCATGTCCACCATTGATTCTGAGATCTTTTCACAGTTCACACTGACCATGTGACAAACGTGAAAGTCTCAAAATGCCATGGTGAATGTTATGCTGCCTGCAATATCATACAGCCCTCCCAACCGTCCCGGATCCAGCGGGGCAGTCCCGATGAGGCTGAGATTCAGTGCGGGAAAACTGCTGTCCTGCCTGTGACCGCGGGGAAGACTGTCAAAATCGGAGCTGCCCCGACAGATCCGGGAAGGTTGGGAGGTATGCATACAGCATGACTGATTTGACAGTGGGTTGGATAGTGTGGGGAGGTGTATCCTTGGAGGGTCACACAAATCACCATGTGATAGGCAGTGGTGACCTAACTGCTGATAGATACTGAGATACATACCTCATTGTTAGATTTTACGCTGGTGCAGTGTGCCCTGGGTTCCACCAGGTGTAGGACAGTGCCTCTGCTGCAACCTCCTACTCTGTGGCCTCCCTTCTAACACTCTCACACCCCTCCAATCTATTCCTAAAGTCTGCTGCCCAACTCATCCACCTGTCCTCTCACTATGTAAGTTATATATGAAAACTCCTACTCCAGAAGATGCTTTGGATATTGGTAAATATATATAAGGTTTCTTGAGCTCTCGGCCTGGTAACAGTGCGACTCCTTAGAAATAAAATATGAAATACGTGATTTCATCTATAACAATGACCCTTATCCCAAGTAAAAACCTGCGGTCTACTGATTAGAGCCCAGAGACTTTACCGCTGACTCCCGGATAGTAAAGGGTTAACTGGCTTATTATTCCCAGGATAGCCTGGTATTTACCACTATGATTAATGGCCAGAAAATAAATGATTACCCATCTGTATGTAATTAACTGTTTGCAGGCTGCCACATGGTCAGTGACGGACGATGTTCTGGCACATGATGTGATCGGCATCTAGCATACTGTAGGAATAGGATTATACCTGTCAGCATGTCGCATGGTCTCGTGCCATTCATAATCTCATGTGTCAAGGCTTTTGTCCATTTTCCATCCAGTGTATGTTGCGCCTGTAACAAAAAACATTTTGTAAAAGACTAATCCACAAATAGGAAAAAAATGAGTATTCAGGCAGGTATGATGTCCTCCCATATCACATCTACATTGCTAATTGTTTATAATTAGTATGAAACAAGTCTCAAAACTCCATAATAGCTTCAAAACATTTTTGGAGTTTTATATGTCAAAGAAAATTGTATCTAGGGGAGTGAAAGCGTTTGTCTCATAGCCTGTTAATATACTCTGGTAAAGGGAATCTGTCAACAGCTTTTTTTTCACCTGATCTGTGAGCAGTAATATGTAGAAACAGAGACTCTGATTCCAGGGATGTGTCACTTACTGGGCAGCTTGTTGTAGTTTTGATAAAATCACAGTTTTATCAGAAGGAGATTATTACTAGATGACTAGTAAATCTGTTCCATGTAGACCTCCATATTCATAATTTCCGTGTAACCTCGCCGCCAGCACTGATTGGCTGCTTTCTGCCTATGCACACAGAAAGCTGCCAATCAGTGGTGTGTGGGGGGTGGGGTTGGTATACAGAATTTATCATTCAAAGAACTGGTAGATCTGATTTTTATCAAAACTGCAGCAAGCAGCCCAGTAAATGACACATCACTGTAATCAGGTTCTCTGCCTCTACATCATGCTGCTCACAGAGGGGGTGGCAAAGGGGCTGTGAGGTGGCTATTATACTCTGTGGGGGCCAACATACAGTGTGGAGAGCTGTGGGTGCTTTATAATGTGTAGTGGCCATCATACTACTGTGTTGTTTGGACTGTGGTGGACAAGATACTGTGTTTTACGACTATGGGGGCCATTATACTATGTTTGGGTCACTTGGGGACTCATAATATGAGTGGGTGAACTGTGGGGACATCAGTGCGTTGGGTGCATCATATTCTGTGGGGAGGAGTACTGTTTGGGGCATAATACTTTGTGGGGATGGGGGAGTTCTGTGGTGGCCCCATACTGTGAGGTTGGTGGGAACGGTGGTGGAGGAATTCACCACATATTGTGTTTGGCGGGCATTTTTGTTGGCGTCATACTTTATGGAGGACATGAAAGAGATATCATAATGGGTGACAACACTAAGGGGCTTCAGTTGGGGCAAAATTACTTTGTAAGCACAATAAATGTCCCTCTCACTATCTTTAAAAGTTGGGAGATGCGCCCCTATGTGACTGTGTCTAAGCACCATGACTCCGCCAATTTTTGGCGGGGGACGGGAGTGGGCACTTAGGACTTCTGCTATGGGGCCTCATGATTTCTATGTGCTGGAAAAATAAGTCTGCTCCATGGAGAACACAGCTCATATGTTATAGGACTTAAAGGATCTGCTGCTAACTCCTTGTCACCTTCAGATGTTTTGTGGAGTCCATCGAACTGTTTTGATTGCACAATACATGCTACACAATATTTCGTAGATGGTTTCAATGTAATGGTGATTAGTTCATATCAAAGTCTGATTATAAATCACAGTAAATTTTAAAAGAAGCAGGAAAAGTAAGGAAAGCAGAATATGTGCCTTGCTGTGAAGCACTAGTGACTCTGCAAACAAAAAGGTTTGTGCACATGTTAAGTACGGTATTTGGTGCAGAAATTTCTGCACCATTTCTACATCTCTTGGCAGAAAAAAAATAGCGTAAAAAATGCAAGTTTTTGCTGTATTTTTGCTTGTATTTTTGGTGCAGATTTTTTCCCCGCTCTTTACTATGGATTCAAATCTGCAGCAAAAACATTGAAAGAATTGACATGCTGCAGATTTAAATCTGCAAGTCACAAATAAGGAACGTGTGCATGAAACTTCAGGATGCTCATTAACTTTACTGGCATCAGGAAACCCTCCAGAATTTGTGTCAATCTACACTGAAAAAAACGCAGCAAAAACATAATGTGTGCACACAGCCTTAAAGTTGTAAATACATTCTGTATAATTTTGCTACTTTGTGATCCCTGATCTAAGAGAGTGAAGAAGTCAGATATGCTTTGAAGAAAAGTTTGTGACATCGAATATTAAGTAAAACATTTAAATTAGGGTATGTGTCCACGTGCAGGAAACGCTGTTTGTTTGATGCTGCGCAGAGCCGCAGCGACAAACACGCAGCGTGCAGATGTTACAGCATAGTGGAGGGGATTTTATGAAATCCCGTCTCCACTATGCGTGGTAATACGCATCCGTCGGCTCTGCGATTCCGGACATGCTGCGCGTCTTTTAAGATCGCAGCATGTCCGTGTACCTGGCGGCGACGCTGCGCCGCCGCAAGGTATATCACAGGGCCCTATGTGTGGGGTGCGATGATGCCGGATGTGTGCAATGAACACATCCGGCATCCTCGCGTCACAGAAGGGAGTGGGTTTGCCGCTCCGTCCAAACCGCCGGCCATCCTAAAAGTGGACACATACCCTAAGGATCAAGCCAAAGATAAAGACTGTACCCTTAGCCCTTAAATCACTGGATAATATGTTTTCAGATGATAGCATTCTTTTTTAGAAAATGGCAAATCTAAGACCTAGCTAAACTCAATTCTTTCACCCTTAACTTTAAATCCCTGCTAAAACCTACAAATAAGTCCGCTTCAGAGTTTCTCTCTATTTGTATGTGGTCAGGCAATGCGCCAGCAGATGTTTTACATCTGGGCAGTTAATGCAAAAGGGATAAGAATGACAAACGAAGTAAAATGAAAGAGAAATAGGAAAAATATGGATATCAGCAAGAAAATATCCACAATATGTGTCAGTTCAGCTTCTGGAAATGGATGGTATTTAAGTGTACACAGATCTGAAGGCATCTGACCCTCGAGACAAAATTACAACTCCCAGTGTTATGTTCAGAGTTTTACTTTTAGAACAGCTAAGAGTCACAGACTGGAAACCACTTTCATAAAGACTCAGTAATGTAATTGTAACTATGGTCTGTATTCCCTTTTGTCATTTCTGGTTGACACTGGGCCATATAGACAAAGTCTCCAAACTGCATGGAATGGCCACTGAAAACCCTACTGGGATACTCCAATCCTATTCAACCTTTGGTTCCTCCAATGAGGTACACAAGTCTTTCCTGCTTGGTTTAGAGGAGTAATTTATTTAGCCTTTACCCTCTCCTTAACAAGAAGCCAGTAGTTTTCTTCTCTATGGTCCTCAATTGCTTCCCATGGCCATTAAAGTTTCCAGTCCCGTGCTTATTTTGGTCTTGTACACTTGCGCTTTGGATGTCAGGATACTGTTTCTTATGATATTGTTGTAAGGCCACCGGTAGTATGGGGTCAGCAAAATTTGTGGAGTCACAGGGCAGCCAGCATAATGCAAATTTTCCAAAAGGCAACCTGTTAGATTACAGGCAGGCTCCCTGGTAGCAAACACTTAGAGGGGACATTTATTTATTACCAGATAATTCATATGCCCATCTTAATCAAAGGAGTGTTGGCATAAACCGTGCCAAATTTGTTTACAGGGCGCGTGCCTTAACAGAGTTGTCACTTCTTCAGCAAAACCCCAAATCTACCCGAGCTATGAGCTGTCAGATATTTCCACTGTGATGTCCACCAATTTCTGGACTCAGTTATTGAAAACGTATCAGGCTGTGGGTGGCCTGACTTCCTCCCACTAAGCGCTGGTGTAAAAATATGCTGACAGGTTCCCTTTAGAGAAAACTGGGTAGGGGAAGAAGTGTTCATTCAGAGGCTTCTTCTAACTTCTCTTTGTTGGGCTTGACTTGAAGAACATGTCTATCACTATACTCAGATAAGGAGAACTCTATCAATCAATTGATGCATGGCTCATTCTTCAAATTTCAGCATTTTAGTGTACGGGCGCAGACAGACGGCCATATTTCCCATGCGAGGATCACATTGCAATGCACGGACTGTCCCGGCGCGTCTCCTGGCCTGAGCCTGACAGATTGATGTATTTCTATGCAGCTGTCAGGCTCAGGTCAGGAGAGGTGCCGGGCCAGTCCAAGGATTGCGATGTGATCCTCGCACGAGAAATACAGCCGTCTCTTTGCCGCCTAAGGACTCATTTAAACATTTTTTTTTTCATAAATAAGAAAAACGGACCAAGTTTCATCAGTGTTTTTGATCAGAATTCCAGTAGAGTGTCAGCAGAGTTTGGTCTGAGTTTCATCAGCTTTTTTCCAATGGAAAAAAAAAAAGTTTCTCCACTTTTCCTAAAAAATGGACAGCATTTGGATGGCATACGATTGCGGTCCGATTTTTGTCACATAGATTTGCATTGGCATTTTTAATCTGACACTCGAATCAATACTAGACAGTCTGCGATTTTGTGGTACTAACCGCTTGGTCCGACAAAAAAATTAGTTATGTGACGATAGGTACGAGTCTTATCTTTGAAAATCAGACTTCTGAATGATCCCTACAACATAGTTGTTTCTAATGAGTGAGCTTGTAGATAATTTGTGCTGTCCATGATTTAAATAGCACAAATCTTCTTACAGGTTCACTTTAAATGTCTAAGGGGAAAACCTTGAAAACATCCCTATAAAACAGTCCTTAGAGTGTGTTCACATGCTGCAGAATTGTTGCAATTTTTATTTCCGTCCTATTTCTCCTATTGGAGTTTGCAGAAATCCATGCACATATTGCAAAATTAGCAGCAGTGAGATGAAGGGGTTTTCCAGTCTCAGAAATTTGTACAGGAAATTACCATTTTTGATCATAGCTTAACGGTTTTGTGTATGGAAATGTATAACGTGAGTTCTCTAGTCCTCCTGACTGATGGGATATCATTGTATCAGCACTTTCCATGCACTTTTCCTGTAGCTCTGGTACCTTATTACGTAGCTGCTGCTCTTTTACGGTGTGCGCCTTCACGTGCTTCCGTAGTGAGCTTGGGTCTGTGTAGCGTTTACAGCAGCCAGGTATCTGACAGGCATACGGCTTCTGTGGAAGGAATTAGAAAAATAGTAGACATTTTATTTTTTTTCAATAAAAATGACTTGGCAAAATTATTCCTATCTATGCAAACAACAAAGCAAAATAATGAGGTTAATTCGGGGGAATTTACAGTGTTCATTATTAAAACCCTTTCCGGACATAGGATGTAGAACATCAGGAGCTGAGCCCCCACCGTACCCTGTGACAGCAGTGACCAGACCCGAGCTCCGATCGCTGCACTTTAACCATTTAAATACCGCTGGCATTAAATGGCTGGGTTACCGGTGCCGTATTGCACGATATAGAACAAGCAATGAAACGATCACAGGTTCTATTTCCCTAAAGGAACTAAAAAGTAACGTAGAAAAATATGTTTCAAATACTCCTTTTCTCAACTTAAAAAAAAATAAAAATAATAACATATTTTGTATATGTGGCTGCATCTATAAAAGTAAGATCAAAATGTAAAATTAATTATGATAACTTAAAGAGAAACAAATTAAAACAACAGATTTGCAGTATTGTAATAAAAAAAGACCAAAATGTGTGTATCAATAATTGGGGGAAGCCCTAGAGATTGTGGCTCTGCAGTCCAGTTGGGAATAGAGCAGAGATGTGCATGCTTGACCTCTGCACCATTCATTGTCTATGGGACTGCTGGAGAAAAAAAGAGCCCTTTTCTCTGCTTTCACTAGAGCCTTGTTAACAATAAAGCATGCTCACCTCTGCTCCATTCCTGACGGGGCTGCAGAGCCCCATTTTCAGGGCTCTAGATTGTAGGGGAGAAGGTTGAGCGCACAGCGATCCGCAAGTTATCCCCTCCCATATGGATAGAGGATAACTTGATTTTGTTTTAGGAATAACTCTGTAAGAGTAAAGATGTGATGTGATATCCAAGTGTAATACATTTACTACAGGTGTAGTGTATGTTACAGATACAACAACGGTTATAAGCAATGTTTTACTTTACCTTTCTGCAGATACAATATGTTATATTTCAGAGAAAGAAAAGAAAAAGATAGATTATGTCAGTAAAGTCAGAAAGTACAGGTCATAAAAGCAGCATGCAATAAAGTGAAACTCTGCCTATAATTTACATTGGTTTCATAGTCAGTAAATAGAAAACTTAAACAACATTTTGCATATATTACATTCATTTTTATATATTTTTTTTATTCATGTGAGGCCTAGTCATAATCATGATGTTGCAGGGCCTAACAAACATTAGAGGCACCCAGGATGTTGGGCACAAACGTGAATACTGGCTGCCACAGAGGACTAGACGGGATGCCGGAGCAGGGTAACGCAAATTGAATTGCCCATCTCTAACATTGGGGTACAACGATGCAGAATTAAGAGGCTGCAATCACATCAAGGCCTCACCCTGTTTGGGACCCGGTGTCCCTTGTACTACAGAGGATGACAAGGGTAGCATGAAAAGTACATGATGTTTATGGGCCTTGGTACAGGTTTTATATTGAAGTCATGGAGCTACAAATGTTTCACCTAATTCCGGCTACATTGTTGGTGTGGTTACATTACGTGTTCCTCATATTTGACAACTGTCTCAGATATTCTGGGATACCTGGGCAGAAATGGGGTGACTTTACATAAAAGTGGGATTCTTGAGTTTGACCTGGCGAGTTTTCCAAGGTAGGGTGGGGTTGGGGATGGAACTTAAATATTCCCTTATATGTTTTCAAGTATGTATGTCCTTGTGTTAAAGAATCATCAGGCAGAATATGAAAGGCAGGAGATTGATGTATATAGCTTTTTTATTCTTTTAAACCACTCTGAGCCTTTTTTAAGTGCATTTTTATTCGCCAGGAAACTTTTTGGAGCCTGACGCTATTGATGATAGTGCTGAATTGGTTAGAGGAGGTAATAATGGTGCAAATTTGTCACTAGGAACGAGAAAGAGGAGGACTCATAGCCAGGGTAATAACTATAGTAGGTGCCCGAGTTGCAGTCGCACCCAGATAATGGAACCCATGGGGTCCCAATTGTGCCTATGGCTGATATGAAAAGACCACTATTATTAAATACTTGCAATAGTTGTGAGTCCCATTGGAGCTTTTGAACCCAAGTTACGCCACTTCTTATAGCAAAGATCTGAATAAGATCCGAATTATAAAGGCCGCACATCAAGGATCAAAATAAGTTCCCATGATGGAGCCTCCAACCCAATCCCCACCAACCCCAACAGAAGATGCTATTGTTCCGTTCACCCAACATGGTCCTTTCTATTTCCCTTTCCTACCTCATGGTTGCTTGCAGTGATGTTCTTCTAGGGCGGGGAGTCTTGTAGAGGGCCTCACCACTCTGTAGTTTTGGGGTGGAGACCAACTGGGGCTGGACTCCTTCTCTCTGAGGGCCCCACAGTTGGTGCAGTGGCTGCCTGTATGGTTTGCACTTACTTTGTTTCTCTACTCCCCCATATCTGTTATCTGTTGTATTCTGTTCTTTAATCAGCTATCACCAAGTTTTTTTCATGTGTTTACTGTATGTAAAAAGCTTTATATAAAGTTTATATGAGGCTTTATTAAACCTTAATGCATTACTGTCAGTAAAGTGTCACTTAGCACAGCAGCCTATACGTTGTTATACTCGCTGGCACACAAGCCCACAATATTGCATTACACATGACTGTTTACCAGTGATCAGTGCCAGCGGTTATTAAGTCATAGATATCCCATTAAATATAGATCATTCTATGGTTTGGGGCTATTTTTTGCTTTGGCTCTAGCACCATATACGGTAATGCTACAATTCTACGTTCCCAATAATCCTTTTAGTCTAATTTATGGAATGAATAAATGTATAACATTTGATTATATTCACATTTTTTATTGCTTTGTTTTCCGTACTTTGCATTTTGGGCAGTATGACATGACATGCTCTCATAGTATTCGAGATTAATATTCAGGCCAAGGAACTAAGTGGGTGTGTCGTGGGAACAAATTTTGGCTTAATTATGAGACTAATGTGACTAATAAATATGGTCTGTGTGGGCATAATACACATATGCAGGGGTGGACTGGGAGTGATTTGGGATGGGGAACTAAAGCTTACGAGACCCCAGCAGTCACTATAGTCATGATATATTTGATTTTTATTAATAAAATGCATTTCAAGAGCACTAATTGTCATTTTCATTTTTGCAGACTCTGTACTTAAAATTCAAAGGGAGTCTTTCACCCCCAAAACTCATTTTGAAATTAGCAGATAAAATAAGGGACATCAGTTCTATAAAAATCATAGCTATAGTTTAGTTTCCCTTAGCTCTTGTTGGCCAGAAAATAATCTTTATTCAATATGCAAACTAGAATGCTCGGTGCGGCTATGTAGTCTGTCTTTATGCCTCATCATTTCATTCTATGTTGATTGACAGTGCTCACTTCACCAGAGCGAGCGCTGTCTGAGCTGAGTTCTTTGCCATGTAAGCCCACACTGACAGTGTAGGAAAAAGCGCACAAGCAAAAGCTATGCACACATCGCTCTCGCCGGTCTGCTGTGGTCGCTCGCTACACTGATACACCCAGAAATTAAGTCAGTGCACTGTCGAAGAGAGGGATGTGAGCATACGCTCGGCTCCTGCACTGACACTGTGTGTGAGCATGCTCTTCTCGAGTACTGTCACTGTGTGTGTGTGAGCAAGAGAGCACTGTCAATCAACAGAGGAAGGCAGAGAAGCCTGGTAATTGAGGGGGGGCAGAATGTTAAAATAACAACATGCAATTTAACATTTGTCACTCCTAAATGTTAAATTGCATTTTGGGAGTGACAAATCCCTTCAATAATGACTTCAAGGGGTTGTCCAATACTCGGACAACCCATTCTCAATCCCCATGTTTCCCCTCAGTCAAAAAACAACACCTATACTCAGCTTCGGTGACGGTGCCATTCCACTGGAGTCAGCATTGGCTCTCCCCGGGGCTAACGTGACATTGTTATATCACTTGATCAATGCAGCCAATCACGCTGACTTCACTCTCCCCTCCTTCGGACAAACCATACATCCTAAGGTCAAGCTGTGGCTTCTCTCACCTCCCCCAAGATGTCAATTTCATCCATAAGAGAGGAGAGTGAAGCCAGCTCTGATTGGCTTCAGGGATCGCGTGACACAATAATGTTATGCAAAGCGCCGGCACCGGAGGTGAGTATAGGTGTTGATATTTTACTGCTGGTAAGCATATGGATTGAGAAAGGGTTGTCCAAATAGTAGACAACCCATTTTAATTGATCAAGGAGCATGGACACTCTGCCATACCCTAATGAATGATTAGTCATCCCATGCATTCATGTAAGAAGTTACAGTTTTGATTTAGACATTGGAGACAGATGTATTGTTACCCCCTAATGAATAGGTAAGCAAAAAAGACAGGTGTCTGGGGTGCCTTTGTGTGCATTATGTGCCTTTGGAGGAAATCTGTTGCCAACTGTAACCTATGCAACCTTTAACCCACTGATCAGTACACAAACTGTATAAATAGTCGGGACTTATAGGCCAGGCAATGCCTCATGGAGTAAGAACAGGCAAATTAACTTTACTTTAGGATGTATGACACTCCCATAGGGCAGTGGGGTACTTGGTACTGGGTACGGTCACAAAGAGGGATGTCACGGTGGCTGCGACCCGGTCCGTGGCCCTGGGCATCAACGTTAAAGGGGGTTAAATGTTCAAAGTTTGTCGTGACGCCACCTGTGGAGTTCGGTCATTAGGGGGACCGACGCTACATTAGAAGGGTCCCCTGGGGGATGTTGTGGCAGCCCAGATGTTACACTTCCCACAGGTGAAGCGGGGTCCACAGGGGTCCTATGGTGTGTGGCATAGATGGTAAGGCCGGTGAATAAATGGAGGAGACAGATTGTAAGTCTTTACCTGGTTTACTTGTGGGTGACAGGCCACAGTCCAGGGCACCGGCAACAGGTGAATTAGAAGTCTGGATAGTCCAGAGACAAGTGGAATCCCCTTGGCAGGTCAGGTAGGAGCCTTCCACTATGCGCTTACTGTCTCCTAGATCCCTGCTGCCACTAAGGGTCCTAAGCAAAGTCCTTATTCGTTCTCCTGTCCAGGGACAGGTACCTGTATGGCAGGCAGCTTGAGCCGTGCCTACTGGGGTCCTTACTCTGTGACTCCAGGCTCCAAGGTGCTGCTGTGCCACAGGTAAATATGGGCAAAGTCCATGTAATTCAATGCCCTCCGATTCTGCTCTGTGTCTTATAGTCCACAAAAGCCTCGGGCTCCCGGTACCCGGCTACTGTGCTCTGACTCCCTGGAGGTCTTCTTAGTCCCCTCCTGGAGTCCTGTATCTGCACTGTGTTCCGTCCCTGTCTGTCTCGCTCACAGACTGTCTGCACTAACTGAACTAACTCCACCTCCAAACCAGGATCTTTATCCAGGGAAGCTGCCCTAAAACAGGGTTCTGAGCTCCCCGCCCTGGCCTGGATTTGGAAGGTGTTGTGTGTGTGTGATAACCTGCCAAAGGGAATCTCACTTGTCTCCAGACATAGCACTACCCTCCCCAAGAGGAAGGCAGCACTCCTGTGGTACCCAAACTCCTGGGGTGCCACATGTACAATGCAGGCTTCATAGTCCAATTTATTGAAGATAGATGGTAGTAAGGATATTTAGCCAAAAGGAAACAACACCCATTTGCAAACAACTGTTTCAGGGTTGGAACCCTTCATCAGTATAAAGCAGGAATCTAGTTTGTTGCATGAACAACCCCTTAAGAAAAAATGAGGGTGTACTGGGTAGACACTGCACAAGCATGGCATTTTAGAGCAGATTCCTGTGACATCGGCGCACCCCGGAACATCAATCAGAGTACATGGCCTTCGACAATATGATCATCCCGTGTTTGAAAGAAAATAAAGCCCACCCCTTTGACTGAATGAGAAGGTACTATATAACTACACACAGTATTTTGGGAGATGATTACGGTGCAGTTAGTGATGCACATTGCATCACTAACAACGTACTGGGGACAGTTTAGTTACTAAACATGACGTGACCGGTTCCCTGTAAGAATGCATACTGGTAACATATTTATAACATGCGTGTAAGCATCTTGTGTTCTTCTTGTCTACATTTCTTACTGTGTCCTGGTGGGTCCTCTGGTGCTTGGCTCTGTCACTGGAGTTGCTGAAGGCTTTTTGACAGCCGGGATGTTGACACACATACGGCCTTTCTCCAGTGTGGCTACGTAAGTGAATTTTCAAGTTTTCCAGCCTGGAAAATGCTTTATTGCATCCTTCAAACTGCAAAAAAAATTATAATACTTTATCTTTAGAAAAACAGCAAGAATTTAATATATACAGTATTTTAAATCTGAGGAGATAGGAGTAAATGTGGGGAAAGTAATTGTCCTCGGTTATTCTGGCCATACACAAGAAATTGGTGCAATGCCCAATATTTTACTAGTGAATGGAAAAATGTCATGCTTGCAGTCAGATGCTGAAAACAGTCTTAACCTGGTTCGGTGTGTGTAAGAAATGTCAGCCTGGTCCACTTATAACAGGTAGATGTAATGTTGATTGATTTATTAATATTGCCAAATAACTTTTTATACGAAGTAGACTCATATACCGTATATTACACACACATGTGCCCCCCAAAAAATTAAAAAGTGAGACATAGCTGTATGACACTAAGTTTCTCATTTAATCTTTTAAAGGGAATCTGTCACCTGAATTTGGCGGGCTATGTAAATGCCCTGTTTTCGGTCCGATGGGCGGTGTTTCTTCTTTTTTCCTCCACCCCATCCTTCCCCGATGTCCGCAATATTTTCCGGAATTGGAGTAGGTGTCCTCCAATCTTGTCTCGCGCATGCGCAGTATGCTTTGCCCATCTGCGGGCAAAGCCAAAAAGCATTACTGCACATGCGCCGGCGCACTATGTCCCGGAACACAGAGAAATACTTCAGGAACATAGTGCGCCGGCGCATGCGCAGTAATGCTTTTCGGCTTTCCCCGCAGATGGGCAAAGCATACTGCGCGTGCGCGAGACAAGATTGCATTGCGCAAGCGCGAACTATGGAGGACACCTACTCCAATTCCGGAAAATATTGGCGGACAGTGGGGAAGGATGGGGTGGAGGCAAAAAGAAGAAACACCGCCATCGGACCGGACACAGGGCATTTGCATAGCCTGTCAAATTCAGATGACAGATTCCCTTTAATATTGGAAATTTTGGTGATGCATTTGATGGCTAGAAGAATTTTGTATAAAGCTATGGTTTGTTTTAGGTTCCATTTTTACACATATGTTAACGTTACTTTTATATCAACTTTTATTATGAGTTAAATGCAGGAAAGTAAAGGTTTTAGGCTGAGAAAAATCCTCATACACATATGTGCAGCCTGTGACTCACTGTTAAAGTTTCTGCCTTCCAAAAAGTACCGTACATTGCCTGCATTAATAGTACGAAAAAGTGCAAATATAAAAAGTACCATACAGTGCCCGCATTAATAGAAGTGCCAAACTGTGCCCATATAAATATTAACATATAGTGCTCAGACTAATAGTGGCCTGCCATTACCAGTGTCACACGTTTTGAATATAGTAATACTAACAAACAGTGTCCAAATGAATATTGTTAGTCAGTGCCCATCTGAATAGCCAATGAGCCAGCATACCTCAGACTGGCAGGATTCAGAGCAAAGCAGAAGAGATGTCTGATTTCAGTGGCCAGACAGGGAGTGGATCCCCTACACCTGATAATCTGCAGCTTTTCACTTATACGTGGCTGTCAGTGGTTGATAGCAGAAGAACCAGATTGGAATTTGGCAATCACCCAGTTCTGCAATTCGGTTGTGATTTTAATAAATAAGTAGTGATTCCAGCGAGCCTTAAAAATAACTTCTTTATATGTGAGTTAAATAACTATTACTACAAGAGCTTAGAATGTAAAATATCCACTTTTGCCTGATTTGCATTTCAAGATTTATTGGCGATAGTTAGCTGAGTGCAGGGACATGCATCGCTATATTAAGAAACTTTTAATTAAACCCATTTGGGAATTTCACAGTCTTCTTTATGAAGATTCCTAAAAAAGGCAATGTTTGAATTAGTATTTGTGCTGTTGAATTATTTTGATCTTATGAGCGTTCATTTTACATGCTGCAAAAATATTTCATGTATTTGGGTAAGAAATACACTGAATAGTTTATAAATTATATGTATTTTTATCATAAAATTACATTGCAGTTTTACACTACTATATACCTATATACACTATATGGACAGAAGTATTAGAACACTACACATTACACTACAGGAGCTTTTATGGCCTCTCAGTCTACAGCCTCAGGAATTAATGTGGAGTAGATCCCTTTCTAGCTGTAACAGGTCTTGCTCCCATAGGAAGGTTTTCTACAAGATTTTGGTGGTGCCTGTTGGAATTTTGCCTATTTATCCAGTAGAGCGTTTGTGAGTTAAGAGGAGAGGAGAGGCTGGGCTCACAATCTCCGATCTAGGTCATCCCAAAGGTGTTGGATGCAGTTGAGGTTCGGGCTCTGTGTGGCTGGTCATGTTTTTCCACACAAAACTCCCCCAACCATGAATTTATGGACCTTTCATACTGATGAAGTGACCGAGGGCAAGTTCGCCCATGTATATCCATGATCTGGCTCAGCAAAACTTCCACACCCAGATTCCATTTTAACAAACATATCTTTACTGTTATACATTTTTCCTTAACACAGCGGAACACAGTAATAAACAATGCAAAATATACCTATTCACAGAATTAACGTGTAATAACAAACTGTCCCTCACTGGCCCTATCCACACGTTACCAGTCTCTTTGCTCCAGAAGGTTATCTTCCCACGCCGCAGGCCTGTCTGTCTCTGCAGGGATTAAACAAAGCTCCGTCTCTCAGGTCCAGACTGTAGTCCTTGGGGTACGGCAGGTAGGGGTGGAATATTCGGCCTCTCAACAGAGGACCCGCTTACAGTTCGTGGGCTCAGGATCTGTGGAGATGTCACCGCTGAGTGAATATTCGGCCTCTCAACAGAGGACCCGCTTACAGTTCGTGGGTTCAGGATCTGGAAGTCAGCTTTCAAGAGAGGGGAATCGTCCAGGCAATCTCCTATGTCGCATCTACAGGAGGGCACCAGCATACACAGACTTCTCTCTGCACAGAGAAGTTTCCCGGGCTCTCCTTCTCTCTCTCCTTCCTGGTCACATGACACAACAGGGGGGAGCTTAGCCAATACAGTTTGTTTCTCTGTAATCACATTCGGCATAGGTATAACTTCTGGCCACACGGGGGCAGTGTCTGTCACAGATTCTTCTATGTCAATGATCACAGAACAGTCAGAGCCGGCCAGCTCATTACACTGGCACAGTCACGGGGAACAGAAAAGTGCCTTCCCAAACTGTTCCCGCAAAGATGGAAGCTACAATCATCCAAAGTGTCTGGTGTGCAAAAGTATTAAGATATCCCTTCACTGAATCTAAGGGCCTACGGCCGACCCCTGAGAAGCAATTCCGTAGTATTTTCCCTCTTCCACCAAACTGTACAGACGCTGTCCTGGAAATTACCAAAACCAGACTCCTCCGTCAGATAGAGAAGTGTGATCCATCACTGCACAGAACACATTTCCTCCAGAGTCCAGTGGTGGCAGCTTTATACCAATCCAACCAACATTGTACTTGGTGATGTAAGGCTACATGCAGCTGCACAGCCATGAAGCTCTCGGAGGGGGCGCAGTCTTTGAACTGATGTTAAGTCCAGAGTTAAGTCCAGGTCTAGACTCTGCCATTATGGAGTCAGCAGAGCGTCGGTGACTTTTCTGTTCCTCAGCACTCGGCCCCCGCTCTGTAACATTATGGGGTCTCCACTTCATGGCTGAGTTGCTGCCGTTCCTTCCACTTCTCAATAATATCAGTCACAGGTAATGGGGGGAAGATTTAGGAGGAAGAAATGTCATGAACGGACTTGTTACCCCGGTGGACCGCACTGGTATCAGTGAGCTCTGCACCGCCGGGCCTTCTGTCACATGTTAGTAAAAGCTGACAGCATAGCGGAGGGGGTCGGAGGTTATACATCGAGGTTAGGTACTGGATGTTATACTCCGGGGGACAATGGGACTGAATAAAAAATTTGAATTCAATCATTAAGATGTGTGGCCCATTACATTTGTCCATATGTAGTTTATTTCCAGTGATATCTGAACCCCCACTTCACCCATTTACTATTTGCTCCTTGGCTTCTGTCCCCATGCTCACACCTCGGTACACATCTATTTAATGTATAGAGGCCATGAAACACAGAGAAGAATTCTCTCAAGGCCCCTAATGGGCGTGGAATGCAGTGAATATTCATTTCTCTTTGGCAGCTGGCACAGGAGTTAACCGCAGTCCGGCTCCTGCCTCTGTGACCCGCTGCCTCGCCGCTGCTGCTCTCCCACCTCCCCACCACAGCCAGAGCTGGTACATCTGGTCTATAAGACGCACCCACCATTTTCCTCCACATTTTTGAGGAAATAAGTGCGTCTTATAGTCCAAAAAATACAGTAGTTGACATTATTTTGATAAAATACAGTAAAAACCATCCAATTGCGACAATGTGTACCCAATTGGGACAATCCTATCACTAGCATTAAACTTCATCATGTGTTAGGAGACATCAATATAGATGGGGCAAAGCAGGATTCAGGACCGACTGTTCAGACTCCTGCCCATGGGAAGCTATATAGAAGAAATGCCAAGCTCAAAAAGGAGGAACAACTTCTCTGTTTCTATAAAGTACAGGAAACTAAAGCAAAACCAAAGAAATGAGCCGGAACATGCAAACAACATAGGGTACAAGACGACCTGAGTCCTGCTCTTCCCTCATCAATAATGGGATCCTCTGAAACATGGTGAGGTTTAATACCAGCGATTGGGTTCACATTGTCGCGGTGAAATGGCTTTTACACTTTTTTGATTAAAACAGTATCAACTAAGTCATCTATGTCATTTACATGCACTATTACTATTTTTTTTATTTACTTACTACAGGATGTTTTCTAATTTTGTTTTTATGTTAGGTCTTAAGGTACCGTCACACTAAATGATATCGCTAGCGATCCGTGACGTTGCAGCGTCCTCGCTAGCGATATCGTTTAGTTTGACACGCAGCAGCGATCAGGATCCTGCTGTGATGTCGCTGGTCGCTGAATAAAGTCCAGAACTTTATTTGGTCGTCCGATCGCCGTGTATCGTTGTGTTTGACACCAAAAGCAACGATACCAGCGATGTTTTACACTGGTAACCAGGGTAAACATCGGGTTACTAAGCGCAGGGCCGCGCTTAGTAACCCGATGTTTACCCTGGTTACCAGCGTAAAAGTAAAAAAAACAAACAGTACATACTCGCCTTTCGGTGTCCAGGTCCCTTGCCGTCTGCTTCCTGCTCTGACTGAGATCCGGCCGTACAGTGAGAGCAGAGCGCAGCGGTGACGTCACTGCTGTGCTCTCACTTCTCACTGTACGGCGGCAGTCAGTGAGAGCAGGAAGCAGACGGCAAGGGACCTGGACACCGAAAGGCGAGTATGTACTGTTTGTTTTTTTTTACATTTACGCTGGTAACCAGGGTAAACATCGGGTTACTAAGCGCGGCCCTGCGCTTAGTAACCCGATGTTTACCCTGGTTACCAGTGAAGACATCGCTGGATCGGTGTCACACACACCGATTCAGCGATGTCAGCGGGGCCTCAACGACCAAAAAAAGGTCCAGGCCATTCCGACACGACCAGCGATCTCGCAGCAGGGGCCTGATCGCTGGTACGTGTCACACATAGCGAGATCGCTACTGAGGTCGCTGTTGCGTCACAAAACTTGTGACTCAGCAGCGATCTCGCTAGCGATCTCGCTATGTGAGACGGGGCCTTTACCCTATGGATACGTCATCAGTACAAGCTTATCAGTTGATATTTGTAAATGAGAAACAATTTGATATGTTTTGCATTATTCCCCAATGGATATCATGTTAGTCTGAAATTTCAGAAAAGCCCCTGTATGGCTGTTACCAAAATTGAAACACTCCTGGCAATTTATGGGTTAAGCTATGCTTTAGAAAAGTGAAGCCTCAGACCACCATGGAAAATTCACAGTGTACAGAAGCGAGAAACGTAACCATAATCCCTTCTAATTAATCTAATCACAATATTTAACTAGCTGCGCTCCCACTGAAGCAGCTAATTAAGCCTTCTGCCATCAGGCCGTGTTTTGATTAAGTGATGCCGCCCCGGCCATTACAAACTTAATGCAAGATATACAATTAGAGTATACATTACGTCAGCTCCAAACAAAGATCCTATTCAGCCAGGCCAGGCACCACTCTTTCTCAGCTCTTTTGAGGGTTTTATTTTGGTATTAACAAATTATTCTTTTGCAGAGAGCGGACAAACGATAGTAGCGAGAATGTGTACTATCTGAATCGTTATACCATACACAAATTAAAACACGTCTGCAAATATCAGGCATTCACTCGTGAAACTTAAATAGTAAAGAACTATGAAATGTACTTAATTTAAAACTGTTGATTGGCACGATCTCAAAAATTGGGCTCTACAGTATATCCTTATTTTCTATGTCACTTTCAGATACCCGCAATGGGGTGCCTAATTAGTCCAGTATTTGGGTTACAATAGCAGGTCATCCCCAGTTCTTCTCAACCAGAATTGCATCCTAAGAATCTATAATGATCTTGTTGCAGATTTCAGCTTTCAGCAGAATCACCAACATTTAGACATTGTGTGTAAATGATCTGTTTTACTTGGGACATAGAGTAACCATTGTGATTCTTCATCACACCATGTTGGATTACAGAAAGAGAACTAACACACACAAGAACCAAGAGGCCGTATAATATAGACTCGGCAGGAACTACAAGCACAAAGACTAAAACAAATAACAACACCATCTGCTGTCTACTCAACACAGCTCCTCCACAACATAAGCCTACAGCTCTTGTATAAGAGATTAACAGATGTAAGGAGTTAGCTCAGTGGTTAGCACTGTTGCTTTTCAGTTCTCTGGTTCCAGGAATGAATGGAAACAAGGGCAATATTGGCATATTCTTCCCAATTCATATGTGTCCTTCAGTTTCCTTTGACACACCAAATAAGTATTGATAAGTGAAATTTAGGTGGTGAGCCACAATGGGCACAGAAAACAATGTGAGCGACGACAATATCTGTACATTGCTGTGCAATAAATAGCTTAAGCAAGTACCAGTGTTTGTAAGCTCTGTACTGTGACATCACTGTGTGCATTATCCCAGTGCATGTTATTACTATAATGTGACTTCAATGTAATCTCTTCGACTATGACATCATCACTGTTTATTACCTCTGTTTTGTGGCATCACTGGGCTTATTATCCCTGTGGTGGGATATCATTGTGTCTATTATCTAGATGCTGTAGAGTAGATGATAAGCACAGCCCGAGGGTGCAGGTGCCGAAGAAGTAGGTGCCCAGACCTTGAAGGGTAGTATAGGATATACTTGGCACACTCGTATGGGTCTGATGCAAAAAGTGTTTTTTATATACATACAGTATTCAAACGTTTCGGTCTACCAAGGACCTTCATCAGTGTGCTCTATGGAGAGCTAGAAAAAGGGTATAAAGCATAGACCCTTAAGGTACCTTCACATTAAGCGACGCTGCAGCGATAGCGACAACGATGCCGATCGCTGCAGCGTCGCTGTTTGATCGCTGGAGAGCTGTCACACAGACCGCTCTCCAGCGACCAACGATGCCGAGGTCCCCGGGTAACCAGGGTAAACATCGGGTTGCTAAGCGCAGGGCCGCGCTTAGTAACCCGATGTTTACAATGGTTACCAGCGTAAAAGTAAAAAAAAAAAACAGTACATACTCACCTGCGCGTCCCCCGGCGTCCGCTTCCCACCCTGACTGAGCGCCGGCCCTAACAGCAGAGCGGTGACGTCACCGCTGTGCTGTGCTTTCACTTTACGGCGCTCAGTCAGAGCAGGAAGCGGACGGCAGGGGACGCGCAGGTGAGTATGTACTGTTTGTTTTTTTTACTTTTACACTGGTAACCAGGGTAAACATCGGGTTACTAAGCGCGGCCCTGCGCTTAGTAACCCGATATTTACCCTGGTTACCAGCGTAAAACATCGCTGGCATCGTTGCTTTTGGTGTCAAACATGACGATACACGCCGGTCTGACGACCAAATAAAGTTCTGAACTTTGTTCAACGACCAGCGATATCACAGCAGGATCCTGATCGCTGCTGCGTGTCAAACTAAACGATATCGCTAGCCAGGACGCTGCAACGTCACGGATCGCTAGCGATATCGTTTAGTGTGAAGGTACCTTTAGGAGTAATATTGCATCAAGATAGTAGGATAAACAAGGGATCCTGAAATAGAGGGCTCTAAACCAGCCGATCGAGCCTTAGAGGAGGCTGTGGAGAGAGGAGACGGATGCGGTATCCACCGCAGGTCACAGGAACTGAAAGGTGTTGATTCTTCTTCTGTTGTTGATTTTACTTCCTGTTTACATTGTTTATAGCCCCAACTACATTTCCCTTAATACTTTGCCTGTGCAAACATGGACTCAGTCTGGTATGGGGGTCTGAAGACAAATTTGAGTTCATTATTTTATACTTTGAGGGATTTTGCATTGGATCCAGGCAGCTTGAACTGTTTATGTGTGACACTGTTATTTAGGAGGGGAAATCGATGACGCTATCTATGTAAGGAGCACTTTGCTGACACTGTTCATGAAGAAATTTCCAACAGCATTGCCAATCGAGGACTATTGCTATGGTGCATGGCCTACATTTGTTATTAGGGTTTACATTAAAAATTTCACTGCATCTTCTGCAAACCTGAATATGACGCTAGGTCAAAAACACACGTAGTACTTTTGCTGAGGATTTTCCGCATGGATTTCTGAGCAGAAAATCTACAACATAAATACAGTATAGTACCTACACGTTATGGGAAATGTCCAAACTTACAATTCTGAAATCTGCAGCATGTCAATTTTTTCTAGGGATTTTCAGTGCGTATTTCACCCTTTGTTTAAGTAGAAATCTTTGGCAAATCAACAACTCAATCCTCACATAACAGATTTTGCAGCACTATGTAAAATCCAGAGTAAATCAGCAATTTATGAAAACACCTTTACCAGTTAGCGAGTAATTCTTATTTCCATAGGCAATAGAAATGAAAATAATGTTCAATTATAGTACAAAAAAACCAGAATAGGCAATGAAAGATGATTACGGAGGATGGCCATGCAGGATCGGATGTAGCAGAATTGTGCAATGTACAGTAGCATCGTGTACACAATGTTCTCCGCAGCGCGTACATGAAATGCCATTACATCACTGAAGAATAAACCCCCTTGGTCCACTCATAAACTCCATGACTGTGAAAGCATTCCCCGAGGCAATAAATTTTGACCTGTAGGCTGGGTACCGTCCAGATGTATTCATTCCACATCATGCGGCTGGTTGTAATTATTTGCAGGCTGAGGTGAGATTTACAGTTAGAAAAGTTTGGGGAATGTTACATTTGGATTCCATTTTCATCTTCTGACAGATAGATGTGGAATATTTATCAATGATCTTTAATGCTCTTAATATAACATATACAATAAACATAAACATCATCTAATTAACTTATTAGTGATTATTACCTATCTACCAAATGCCTTAGTTATCAGTGCTAACCACTTAAAGGAGTTGTTCTGCCTGCACAGACCTTTACCATATGTCCAATTGGGGATATGGATATACTTGAATCCCCGCCCATGAGGGACAACATTGATATACAATATATTAACATGGTCTCCCTTTAATCTGAATTGACTCCATGTAGTGGTGTAACTTGAAGCTTTTGGGCCCCAGTGCAAAATCTCCAACGGGGCCTTAACTAACACAGCTTTTTAATAGTATTAGTCTTTTCATATAGGACAAAGGGACCTTCGGGACCCTCTAGTTTCCATGGCCCAGATGCGATTGCAACCCTTGTACCTATCATAGAATTCCCCTGACTCCATGTTATACTGGACCACATGTGATCAGGTAATCAACAAGTAGACAACCTCTTTAAGGACTACTTAAAAGGGTCTTTTATAAGTTAAGCTTAATTCATCTGGTCCAACTTTTATATCTTTACTGAAATTTTGAAACTTCAAAATATAAAAAAGTTAAAATAAAATTATAAAGAGAATTGATGCTAATAAACAAAAATATTAGTCATCAAAGTGAGGGCTGTTATACAATTTGAGAAATAAAAGCGAACCGGCATAATTTTACTCTTTTCATATACTTAAAGAGGTTGTCTGGGCATAGATATTCTTGACCTATCTACAGGATAGGTCATTCATAGCAGATCGGTGAGGGTCTCTCCTTGCCCCTCTCTTTTCTCAGTGTTAGGCCTCATTCAGACGTCTGTTTTTCTCACGTACAAGAAAAAAGAACGGATTAGTTTAATCAGATTTGATAAAGAGTGGTCGGAGTGTCATTGGCTTTTCTCGTGCATGGAAAAACAAAAGTTTACTCATCTTTTCCTGTGTGGCAGTCCGTGAAAATCAGACTGTTGTCAAATTTTTTCATAGGCCCATAGATTTACATTGCTGAATTTGATCTGACACTCGTATTAAAATCGGACATGTCTCCGCGATTTTGCACAGACCACTCGGTCCACAGAAAATCACGGACATGTAAATGGCCCCAATAGAATGAAAGTAAGTAAAAACAGCAGCACCTTGGATACACACAGAGCTCATATCCAGCATGTATTACTGGGAGGGGAACTCCCTCAAAAGAAAAAATGGAAACTTGGATCAAGCTACAAACTGCATATCAGGGGGTCTGAAATTAATGAAGAAATAATAATTGCACTACGTCTCAGTCTACAATTTTCACAACTAAAGGTATCCACTAACATATTGTCAAAATATTGTCTCCATACCAAAGGTGACCCTAGCCTTTAAAAATGTATTAAAAACAATTCTACTGCTTGTAAAATATTACCAATAAGTACAAAACTGAGGAGTGTCACTCTCCATACAAGAAATGCATTCATATAATAATTAGATCTTTATGTCCTGGTTCCCAGAGAAGGAAAAATGGCAGCTTGGACTTAGAAATTGAATGTTCAGTAAATATGGTTTTGGTGGGAAGGCGTCCGGTAGGTCAATTTAATTTTTTTTAAGTAAAGGGCATATTGACGGTTAAAACATTGATCTCCCATCCCTAGAATTGAGATTTGATTGATGAGAGTACCAGGCCCAGCGATCTATACAGGTACACATATGAGCTGTTGTGGTTGTGCAAAAAAATAAAAGAATTTATTCCCCTTGTTTCTACTTGTTAGCCATTGACCCGGAGACAGACGACCGCTGATTAAACATTGGTTGCGTTTCCTAATGATAGTCCTTCATTGTTTAATTCCTCAAAATCCCCTTTACATTTTTACATTTAGAATGCATTTTATATCTTAGATATAGCACAAAATAAAAAAATGCCAGTTCCCTTAAAGATCATTTACTTTTCCAAAATTTGTAGACCCATTGAATTGGATTATGTAGATACCCAGTGCATTTGATCCCACCATATATATTTTTAACCTTATATGAAAATGCCTTTGGAGTTGATGCCTCATGGTCCCTAATTTTAACACTGTGACAAAGTCCATCCATATTCAGTTGGCTGAACCTTCTGTCCCGACTGCAATCTCCATTTCTCCTCATAAGGATTGAGATGTAACTTCGTGAACCCCTTGCCTTATGGAGCAGATCATTTGTTTTGGAAGTAAAGTCCACACATCAATTTCACGGCTCACACTCGGATGGAGTGTATAGACCGAAAAGTCTGGATAATGTATGTAAGCGCCGGTTGAGAAGAAGGAGGTTATTCTGCTTCCATGTAAAAGCATATTAGATTTGCTAATTTCTCTTGTCTCAGACAATCAAAATTCCAGTTGTCTGGAACACTGAATCTAAGAAAGCAGGAAAATTAATCTTCAAACATGAAGGTCTAGAAGGCATTGCCTCATTATTTTGGTTGGACACTATTCTGATTATAATGCAGATAAATCTCAAATGCAATAAAACTAAAATAACACGCACTAAGTATGAAACATAACAGGATATTGCGGGGAGATTAGACGGTTTCCTCTTACTACTGCATGGCCCAAGTCAATGGACCTGGTGAGAAGAAGACAATATGAAAGTAGGGGGTGAATGTAGGATCTGGCAGTCATAGACTAGCCCGGCAAACCTTGAACATCCAGATGAGGAGGAACACAGTAATTGAGATCAGATGGAAAGATGAGCTTTTTACTACAAGGAATTACCTTGTGATCACTCTTTTTTGGAACTATCAGAAAGGGATTAAGTGGCATTTTGAAAGACCACAATAAATTGTCTCATTTATTTCCTGTTTTTAAAGAGTCTGCAATCCTTTATCTAAACAGTCAGTCATATTGGCCCCGATTCATCAAGGCCGATGATTTTCTTGCCGGTCTTGATGAGGAAGTGTACAGAAGTCAGACCCTTTTGATTCATTAAGAGGCGCACACCTCTTAGAGAATCGCTCCCATCAAAGTTTTTATCCTCTGAACATATTGCAGTCATCACATTACATAGCACTGTGTACTTACAATTGCTCATTTTGCCTTTCTACTCAGTAAATTCTTCTCTTTTTCATTCGGTCTATGACATCACATGCTTAATAACTGACTAGCTGGATCCTTTTAAGCTCTACGTAGAAAAAGGAGGTTAATTTTCCCTGTATGAGTCATAAGTCACTGCAAACGTCCCTGACAGGGGGAGGAGGTGAGGAGGACGTGGAGCTGGGATGCCAGGGACTTTGCAGTGTTGTAGAGTTGAAGAGGGAGATGTGTTATGATCCCAATGGTAGAGGATCTCAGGGTTTTCAGCAAAGTCTGCAAACATAAAAAACCAGCTCATAGGGAGGTGGTAACTGAGCTGACCGCATACCTGATCCTAGCCCACAACTAATAGCAGCCGGGGAACGTACCTACGTTGGTTCTAGACGTCTCGCGCCAGCCGGAGAACTAACTAACCCTTTCAGAGAAAATCAGACCTCACTTGCCTCAAGAGAAAGGTACCCCAAAGAAAAGACAGGCCCCCAACAAATAATAACGGTGAGGTAAGAAGAAAGGACAAACGTAAGTATGAACTAGATTCAGCAAAGAGAGGCCCACTATATAATAGCAGAAATATAGAAAGCGGACTTATGCGGTCAGCGAAAAACCCTACAAAAATATCCACGCTGAATATCCAAGAACCCCCGCGCCGACTAACGGTGTGGGGGGAGAATATCAGCCCCCTTAGAGCTTCCAGCAAAAAACAGGAATCACATTATGAACAAGCTGGACAAAAAACAGAGCAATACAAATAAACAAAATAAGAAAGCAGAACTTAGCTTATCATGCAAAAATCAGGACCAGTAGACAGGAGCAACCAGACAAGGACTGATTACATTGATGCCAGGCAATGGACTAAGAATCCAGGAAGTTTAAATAGGAACACCCAGGGTCTAACGAACCAGGTGACTACCAACCTGGGGAAAGAATATCCAAATGCCATACCGCTAGTGACCACAAGAGGGAGCCAAAAAGTATAGTTCACAACAGTACCCCCCCTTTAAGGAGGGGTCACCGAACCCTCACCACGACCACCAGGGCGATCAGGATGGGCAGCGTGAAAGGCACGAACCAAATTGGCCGCATGAACATCAGAGGCGACCACCCAGGAATTATCCTCCTGACCATAGCCCTTCCATTTGACCAGATACTGAAGCCTCCGTCTAGAGAGACGAGAATCTAAGATCTTCTCCACCACGTACTCCAACTCGCCCTCAACCAAGACCGGAGCAGGAGGGTCAACAGCAGGAACCACAGGTACAATGTACCGCCGCAACAAAGACCTATGGAACACATTGTGAATGGCAAACGACACAGGAAGATCCAAACGAAAAGACACCGGATTAAGGACCTCCAATATTCTATAAGGACCAATAAAGCGAGGCTTAAACTTAGGAGAGGAAACCTTCAGAGGGACATACCGAGAAGACAACCAAACCAAATCCCCAACACGAAGTCGGGGACCCACACCGCGGCGGCGGTTGGCAAAACGCTGAGCCTTCTCCTGTGACAACTTCAAGTTGTCCACCACATGATTCCAAGTCCGCTGCAACCTATCAACCACGGAATCCACCCCAGGACAGTCAGAAGGCTCAACATGACCTGAGGAGAAACGAGGATGAAAACCAGAGTTGCAGAAAAATGGCAAAACCAAAGTAGCGGAACTAGTCCGATTATTGAGGGCAAACTCAGCCAATGGCAAGAAGGTCACCCAATCATCCTGATCCGCAGAAACCAAACATCTCAAATAAGCCTCCAGCGTCTGATTAGTTCGCTCCGTTTGGCCATTAGTCTGAGGATGAAAGGCAGACGAGAACGACAGATCAATGCCCATCTTAGCACAAAAAGATCGCCAGAATCTGGACACAAACTGGGATCCTCTGTCAGACACGATATTCTCAGGAATGCCGTGCAAACGAACCACATTCTAAAAAAACAAAGGAACCAGATCGGAAGAGGAAGGCAACTTAGGCAAGGGCACCAAATGGACCATCTTGGAAAAACGATCACACACCACCCAGATGACAGACATTCCCTGAGACACCGGAAGATCTGAAATGAAATCCATGGAAATGTGTGTCCAAGGCCTCTTCGGGACGGGCAAGGGCAAAAGCAACCCGCTGGCACGAGAACAGCAAGGCTTAGCCCGAGCACAAGTCCCACAGGACTGCACAAAAGAACGCACATCCCGTGACAAGGAAGGCCACCAAAAGGACCTAGCCACCAAATCTCTGGTACCAAAAATCCCAGGATACCCTGCCAACACCGAGGAATGAACCTCGGAAATAACTCTGCTGGTCCATTTATCAGGAACAAACAGTCTGTCAGGTGGACAAGGGTCAGGTCTACCAGCCTGAAATCTCTGCAACACACGTCGCAAATCAGGAGAAATGGCCGACAAGATTACTGCCTCTTTAAGAATACCAGCCGGCTCTGAGACTCCAGGAGAGTCAGGCACAAAGCTCCTAGAGAGAGCATCAGCCTTCACATTTTTCGAACCAGGCAGGTATGAGACCACAAAGTCAAAACGGGAGAAAAACAATGACCATCGAGCCTGTCTAGGATTCAGGCGCTTAGCAGACTCGAGAGACATCAGATTTTTGTGATCAGTCAAGACCACCACACGATGCTTAGCTCCCTCGAGCCAATGACGCCACTCCTCAAATGCCCACTTCATGGCCAACAACTCCCGATTACCAACATCATAGTTCCGCTCAGCAGGCGAAAACTTCCTGGAAAAGAAAGCACGTGGTCTCATCACAGAGCAACCAGAGCCTCTCTGTGACAAAACAGCCCCTGCACCGATCTCAGAAGCATCTACTTCAACCTGAAAGGGAAGTGAGACATCAGGCTGGCACAAAACAGGCGCCGAAGTAAACCGGCGCTTCAGCTCCCGGAATGCCTCCATGGCCGCAGGAGCCCAATTAGCAACATCAGAACCTTTCTTGGTCATATCCGTCAGAGGTTTAACAAAGCTAGAAAAGTTAGCAATAAAACGACGGTAGAAATTAGCAAAACCCAAGAACTTCTGAAGACTCTTAATGGACGTGGGTTGAGTCCAATCATGAATAGCTCGGACCTTGACTGGGTCCATCTCCACAGCAGAAGGGGAAAAAAAAAAACCCAAAAAGGAAACCTTCTGCACTCCAAAGAGACACTTTGAGCCCTTCACAAACAAAGCATTATCGCGCAAAACCTGGAACACCATCCTGACCTGCTTTACATGAGAATCCCAATCATCAGAAAAAAACAAAATGTCATCCAGATAAACAATCGCAAATTTATCTAGATACTTCCGGAAGATGTCATGCATAAAGGACTGAAACACTGAAGGAGCATTAGAGAGCCCAAAAGGCATCACCAAGTACTCAAAATGACCTTCGGGCGTATTAAATGCAGTTTTCCATTCATCTCCCTGCTTAATGCGCACAAGGTTGTACGCACCACAAAGATCTATCTTGGTGAACCAACAGGCACCCTTAATCCGAGCAAACAAGTCCGACAATAGTGGCAAAGGATATTGAAATTTAACCGTGATTTTATTCAGAAGCCGATAGTCTATACAAGGTCTCAAAGATCCGTCTTTCTTGGCCACAAAAAAGAATCCCGCACCAAGAGGGGAAGAGGATGGACGAATATGTCCTTTCTCCAAAGACTCCTTTATATAAGAACGCATCGCGGCATGCTCAGGTACCGACAGATTAAATAATCGTCCCTTAGGAAACTTACTACCAGGAATCAAATCTATAGTGCAGTCACAGTCCCTATGAGGAGGAAGAGCACTGGACCTGGACTCACTGAATACATCCTGATAGTCCAACAAATACTCAGGGACTTCAGAAGGAGTAGAAGAAGCAATAGACACCGACGAGGAATCGCAATGAATTCCCTGACACCCCAACTTGACACAGACATAGCCCTCCAATCCAAAACTGGATTATGGGCCTGTAACCACGGCAGACCCAAAACGACCAAATCATGCATCTTATGCAGAACAAGAAAACGAATCACCTCCCGATGTTCAGGAGTCATGCACATGGTCACTTGTGTCCAATACTGCGGTTTATTCTCCGCCAATGGCGTAGCATCAATTCCTCTAAGAGGAATAGGATTTTCTAAAGGCTCCAGGACAAAACCACAGCGCTTGGCAAACGACAAGTCCATAAGACTCAGGGCAGCACCTGAATCCACAAACGCCATAACAGGGTAGGAAGACAATGAGCAAATTAAAGTCACAGACAAAATAAATTTGGGCTGCAAGTTACCAATGGCGACAGGACTAACAAACTTTGTTAGGCGTTTAGAGCATGCTGATATAACATGTGTAGAATCACCACAGTAAAAACACAACCCATTCTGACGTCTATGATTTTGCCGTTCAGTTCTAGTCTGAATTCTATCACATTGCATTAAATCAGGTGTCTGTTCAGACAACACCGCCAGAGGATTAGCGGATTTGCGCTCCCGCAAACGCCGATCAATCTGAATGGCCAGCGTCATAGAATCATTCAGACCTGTGGGAATGGGGAAGCCCACCATCACATTCTTAATGGTTTCAGAAAGGCCATTTCTGAAATTTGCGGCCAGAGCACACTCATTCCACTGAGTAAGCACGGACCATTTTCGAAATTTTTGGCAATACACTTCAGCTTCATCCTGGCCCTGAGAGATAGCCAGCAAAGCCTTTTCTGCCTGAATTTCAAGATTGGGCTCCTCATAAAGCAATCCGAGCGCCAGAAAAAACGCATCAATATTTGCCAATGCCGGATCTCCTGGCGCCAATGAGAAAGCCCAATCCTGAGGGTCGCCCCGCAAGAAGGAGATAACAATTTTAACTTGCTGAGCTGAGTCTCCAGACGAACGAGGTTTCAAAGATAGAAACAATTTACAATTATTCCTAAAATTCCTAAATTTAAATCGATCTCCAGAGAACAGCTCAGGAATAGGTATCTTAGGCTCTAACATAGGACTGCTAGTAACAAAATCCTGAATGCCCTGCACTCGTGCAGCAAGCTGATCCACACTAGTAATCAGAGTCTGAACATTAATGTCTGCAGCAGAACTTCAAGCCACTCAGAGATAAAGGGGAGGAAGAGAAAAAAAAAAAAAAAACTCAGAACTTCTTTTCTTTTAGTCCCACTTCTGCAATGCATTAACTATTCACTCGGCCTGGCATTCTGTTATGATCCCAATGGTAGAGGATCTCAGGGTTTTCAGCAAAGTCTGCAAACATAAAAAACCAGCTCATAGGGAGGTGGTAACTGAGCTGACCGCATACCTGATCCTAGCCCACTACTAATAGCAGCCGGGGAACGTACCTACGTTGGTTCTAGACGTCTCGCGCCAGCCGGAGAACTAACTAACCCTTTCAGAGAAAATCAGACCTCACTTGCCTCAAGAGAAAGGTACCCCAAAGAAAAGACAGGCCCCCAACAAATAATAACGGTGAGGTAAGAAGAAAGGACAAACGTAAGTATGAACTAGATTCAGCAAAGAGAGGCCCACTATATAATAGCAGAAATATAGAAAGCGGACTTATGCGGTCAGCGAAAAACCCTACAAAAATATCCACGCTGAATATCCAAGAACCCCCGCGCCGACTAACGGTGTGGGGGGAGAATATCAGCCCCCTTAGAGCTTCCAGCAAAAAACAGGAATCACATTATGAACAAGCTGAACAAAAAACAGAGCAATACAAATAAACAAAATAAGAAAGCAGAACTTAGCTTATCATGCAAAAATCAGGACCAGTAGACAGGAGCAACCAGACAAGGACTGATTACATTGATGCCAGGCAATGGACTAAGAATCCAGGAAGTTTAAATAGGAACACCCAGGGTCTAACGAACCAGGTGACTACCAACCTGGGGAAAGAATATCCAAATGCCATACCGCTAGTGACCACAAGAGGGAGCCAAAAAGTATAGTTCACAACAGAGATGACTCATGCAGGGAAAATTGACCTCTTGTTTCTACATAGAGCTTAGATGGATTCAGCTAGTCGGTTTTTAATCACGTGATGTAGACCTAATGGAAAAGAGAAGAATTAACTGGGTAGAAAGGCAAAATGAGCAATTATAAGGACACAGTGCTGTATAGTATGATGACTACAATATATTAAGAGGATGAAAACTGTGAGGGGAGGAGGAGGAGTGCTTCTTTACTGAATCAGAAACATCTGACAAGTGGTGTGAGCCTTGCCACAGATGTCAGTCAGGGACTGGAGTAAGATTTCTGGCGTAAGGATATTGATGGTCTGTGATATTTGTATAAGTTATCCTTTTAAAAAAATCAGGTTAGCAATTCTGGCATTTAGATACAGTGCTAACGCAGCAAACTGAATATCTGCTCTGGGCGAGGGAATATCTTTTTGTTCTCTGAAGCTTAAGGATTGATGACAAGTTTTGGAAATTGCAGCCTTTCATGATCGCTGATAGATGTGACTCGATGTACTTCAGAGGATGCAACCGTACAAGCTGCTGCTTGTTACATGCCACATTGCGTGCAGCCTCAGCCTCAGATTCCGACTATCTTTCCAAGGTGACCCAATAAATTCTAGCTGCTAGTCAACAGCAGTGGAGAAAAAACATTATTAGAAGCTATGTTCTTCTAACAACAGCACTAAATCACATTTCCAGCATTCTAGACTCATCTTTTTGTGCAAGTATCTTAAGTTACAAACAACCATAACAATTTAATTTTGTTTGTTTTTTCAGTCTGTTACACTTTTTAAGACGTTCTTCTTTCCTTGCAGTTGTAGGGATTTGGGGTACTGTAAAGCATGAGTACGGCTATCAGTATCAGGGAAGCCGGCACAGCAGGGAATCTGCACTGCATTAATACAAATTTTTATGATAAAATTGGAAACTCCTTGATCAGTCAAAAACGAGGTGACTGGGATGACTAGTCACGGGGGAAGGTGCCCCGAATGTGTGCATAAGGAGAGACCCATCAGTCAGGCAGAGCCAAGCAAAAAGAAGCCGCCGGGGACGTATCCTGTGACTTGCCATCCCAATCACCTAACTCCAGCTTGTTTGCTCAATATATGTATGCCTGTAAAGATGGAGCCTGTCTCTGAATCATCCTGTCTGTGGTTCAGGCAGCTTAAATCACCTGACAAGTTCCCTTTAAGGGTAAGGTGTAGTAATTGATGTCTATGGATGGATGTGAATAAAGAACTGGGAGTGAAAAATTGAGTAGGGTCCTGTTCTAAGTCTTCCCATGAAACCTTATTTTGCTTTTTGTGCCCATTTGTATGACATTTCCTGTTAACGTTCGGTGCATACAGTATTTTTATAATCTTTATTTTTTATAATCTTTATTTTTATATAGTGCTAACATATTCCGCAGCGCTTTACACACATTATCATCGCTGTCCCTGATGGGGCTCACAATCTAAATTCCCTATCAGTATGTCTTTGGAATGTGGGAGGAAACCCGGAGAACCAGAGGAAACCCACGCAAACACGGAGAGAACATACAAACTCTTTGCAGATGTTGTCCTTGGTGGGGTTTGAACCCAGGACTCCAGCGCTGCAAGGCTGCTGTGCTAACCACTGCGCCACCGTGCTGCCCATTTTCTAAAAGTCTGCTGGAACTGTTTTGCTGGAACTGTCTAAAATGTTCAAACCCAGCAAATTTGGGGTCTGGGAAAGGTCAGAAAGGGACATATGTTTATGTAAACTCCAAAAGTTGAGAGTCCCATAAAGTTTTGGCCATTCCTCGGTTCCTTGTACCATGACATTACTGTGTGTATTATCAATGTACTGTGACATCACTGTATTATCAATGTACTGTGACATCACTGTGTGTATTATCAATGTACTGTGACATCACTGTGTTTATCTAGCACTCAACTGATGCTTATGTGGACACCGCGTCTGACAGCAGCACATCACGCCTGATCCTCCACAGCATTCTATCCAGTACAGCGTTCTGCCAAGACGCTGCAGGTACAAGTGCCCTGAGACAATATTGTCTCTTATGCCCGAGCTTCAGTTTAGTACGTAACTGATGAAGGTCCGCTTGAGGGACCGAAACGTTTTTGGGTACTACAATAAAATTTGCACATAAGCATCAGTTGAGTGCTAGGTTTTTTCTTTATTTGGATTAAGGTGTGGGAACCTACCTTAGCACCATTTGACCAGTAGTGCACACGCTATTTTCTACTATCACTGTGTTTATCATCTTTGCACTGTGACATCACTTTGATTATTAGGCCTCTTTCACACTAGCGTCGTACGACGCACGTTGCAATGCTTCATTTTGGAAAATAACGCATCATGCAAAATTGCTTGCAGGATGCGTTTTTTCTCCATAGACTAACATTAGCGACGCATTGCGACGCATTGCAACACGTCACAACCGTCGTGCGACGGTTGCGTCATGTTGCGTCGGACCGTCGGGACAAAAAAACGTTGCATGTAAAGTTTTTTGGTGCATTGTGTCCAGCATTTCCGACCGCGCATGCGTGGCCGGACCTCCGCCCCCTCCTCCCCGGAGCTCACAATGGGGCAGCGGATGCGTTGAAAAACTGCATCCGCTGCCCTCGTTGTGCGGCGCTTTCACAGTATGCGTTGGTACGTCGCAACGTCGCATTGCGACGTGCGTCGTACGACGCTAGTGTGAAAGTAGCCTTATCTCTGTACTGTGACATCGCTGTGTGAATTATCCTCATATAGTGCAATATCTATGATGGAAATGTGGAGTCCTGTGCCAGAATGACAAGTCCCGACCTCTGTATCTACACATAGCATAGTGCTAAAAGGCAGAGATTCATTTTATGTATACCCCTCCTCACATGTAAAGCGCCATGGAATAAATGGGACTTTAAAAATAAATAATAAATAATAATACATTTATGGTAACTCTAAGAGTGATTGTAAGAAGATAAGAACTCACCATACACTTATTTGGCTTTTCCCCAGAGTGCACCCTCATGTGGATGAGCAGTTTATACCGGGCATTGAAAGGTTTGAAACGTCTTGTACAACCAGCCCAGAAACAGGTGAAATCCTCCCCCGTGCGCTGGTCAATGTGCGTCTTCTCAATGTGTCTCACTAATTCCTCCTGCTGATCATAAAAGGCGCTACAATCTATCCAGCGGCACAGCTGTCTCCTCTCTGTGGCAAGATCGTCCCGTTCATCCATTGAATTTGCCTTTGGCGGCATGGCAAGCGTAAGATGAAGGGGAGAAAGAAGTCCTTGCGGATAGTTGTCTTCTGGTTCTTGCTTCAGAAAGTTGAGCTTACTACAGTCATTAGGAATTGTGTTTAGAAATAGATTGGCACTGCCCTCTGAACAGGGCACATTCACTTGCTCGGGAGATTTCATTTCATACCCTCCGGCACTAGGAAGCAGGCACTGAGCAGAAGAAGGCAATGTACAAACACCCTCAGGTTGGGATGCCTTTGGTGGGCTACAATTAGGAACACCCCCGGAATTAAATTGTGTACGAGGAGGTGAAACGCAAATCCCATTCATGCAAGGTGGCAATGACGTGTGAGAGGAGTGAATAATTCCCACTATTTCAACGCTATCGGTGGAACATCCTCGTCTTCCACCAGACTGGTGCTGGGCAGAGGTAGAATTGCTACTGGCTGTCAATGAGCTTGGGAAAGTGCTGTGTGTGGAGTCTAAAAAGTATGATGACAGACACTGTTTCAATCCATTGTGTGTCACCGCTGTGTCGGGAAGCAGAGATGCTCTTAACTCTGAGATGCCCGAGTGCCGCGATCCTGCCGATAGATGGGAGAAGTCGCAGGAACCTTCTTGTTTGATTCGACTGGCAGAGCGCGCCCCATTCAGGCAAAAAGATATAGAGGTGCAATAACGGGAAGACCTGCAGGGAAAAAAGGAACAAAGACACTAAACCTAAGTATAACTAAACTGGTCTCTCAAAGCCTCAATTTTCTGACTGCATCTTACATAGCCGACATTTCTTACCTTAAAGAAAACTATTATTTATCTTTGATGCAACAGGACACCCAATTTTCAATATGGTTATTTACGGTATAGAGCCAAGACCCATGCAAAATGTCTGGGCAAATGGGCCGATTTTGATAAGTCCTTCTTTGGTCTTCAGGCAACCATAATGTAGTCATATTCTGACTATGGGTCTCATGACCTGAACTAACAGCCTCATGTATATAGGGCCAGAAAATGTAGCCAATCTACAGTCATTAAAATGCTGCCATACTTCAGTCATTAATATACTGCCAACTACAGTCATTAATATACTGACTACCACAGTCATTAAAATGCAGCCATACTACAGTCATTAAAATGCTGCCAAACTACAGTCATTAATGTACTGCCTACTACAGTCATTAATATACTGCCTACTATAGTCATTAAAATGTAGCCAAACTACAGTCATTAAAATACTGCCAAACTACAGTCATTAATATACTGCCTACTACAGTCATTAATATACTGCCTACCACAGTCATTAAAATGTAGCCGCACTACAGTCATTAAAATACTGCCTACCACAGTCATTAATATACTGCCTACCACAGTCATTAAAATGTAGCCAAACTACGGTCATTAAAATGCAGCCAAACTACAGTCATTAAAATGCCATACTACAGTCATTAATATACTGCCTACTACAGTCATTAATATACTGCCTGCTACAGTCATTAATATACTGCTTACCACAGTCATTAAAATGCAGCCATACTACAGTCATTAAAATGCTGCCAAACTACAGTCATTAATGTACTGCCTACTACAGTCATTAAAATGCATCCATACTACAGTCATTAAAATGCTGCCATACTACAGTCATTAATATACTGCCTACCACAGTCATTAAAATGTAGCCAAACTACAGTCATTAAAATGCCATACTACACTCATTAATATACTGCCATACTACAGTAATTAAAATACTGCCATACTACAGTCATTAATATACAGCCTACTACAGTCATTAAAATGTAGCCAAACTACAGTAATTAATATACTGCCTACTACAGTCATTAAAATACTGCCTACCACAGTGATTAAATTGTAGCCAAACTACAGTCATTAAAATGCCATACTACAGTCATTAATGTACTGCCATACTACAGTCATTAAATGCTGCCATACTATAGTCATTAATATACTGCCATACTACAGTCATTAAAATGGCATACTACAGTCATTAATGTACTGCCATACTACAGTCATTAATATACTGCCTACTACAGTCATTAATATACTGCCATACTACAGTCATTAAAATGCATCCGTGTGATAGAAAATCTTGAATGTGTTCTTCCAAAAATAAAGGATCATATTGTTATTCAAAACTTTCTTGATAAAAAAAGTTCATCTAAATGTAGTACCACTGATCAAAGCTGCAACATTTCAGAAATTTTCCATAATTTCATGATGTATAATTTATCCATATGTCCATCATTGACTCTTATAATAGTCTTTGCCTCTACCCATCAAACTTCGGAATGAGTATCTAAACTTTTATTTTTTTTAATTAATTAATTTTTTTTTTTATAATTTTGTCCAGTATGGAAAGTCATAACATTTTGCAAATCACTTTATTAGGGAATTTATGTTCATTCATGTAAAAATAATTGCATGTTAGTGGCTACCAAACCCCAGCTTTTCCTTTGTCTATTTACCTGCCTTTAGCTGTATTGATATCAGAAAGTCCTCATGTGGAGTACAGATGTTGGCAGTGAGAGGATCAGCACGGTCTCCTCCTCCTCCGATGAGTGTCATGTTGATAAGAACAATCTAATGCAGAAGTTTATCCCCAGAGTTAGCGAGACACAGGTGCTGAACTGATAATTTCACTGCCATCATCTGTACTCCAGTTCTAATATCAATGCAAGCAAATAGACTGGGGAAAACCAGGGAGTTTGGAAGACACTTGCATACAATTTTTTTTTATAGAAATGAAAACTAATTACTTAATAAAGTGAGTTTCAAAGTTTAATAACTTTCCTCCCATAACTCTCCTCATACAATATATCTGTTTAGTGAATGTTTACATATAAATATTTAACTATAGCTTTCAATTGATAGCTGTCCAGTGTAAAACTTATATATAAAAGCAGCAAACATCGCCTTACCTGGATCACCCCACCAGGAGTATGTCTATCTACCACACTATGTCTCTCGTCAATATCGCACCATTCAATGCTACAGTTTAGATGGATCCATGGTGAGCTACATTGTGTAGATTAAGTCTTTGATGTGCAACCTGATTGGTGAGATTACGAGAGGACCATGTGACAAGGACAATGAACCTGCTCCTGTGTAATGTGTCTCTTCGTCCTGGGAAAAACATTAGGGATGAGATGGAGAGAAGGGTCGGATTTCTGATGTATGAGCATCTCTCATCCCTTCATTATGGGAAGTACAATATGGTAACAAGTATCCGACCTGACCCTTAACCTGTGCTTTATACTCTCCCTCCTAATTACTATTGTCTTATAATTGCCCTCACTGACAGAAGATGAGACGACATAATTACGCTACTCTCGTTTTTTTTATTCTTAGATAAGAAGGTATGACATCTAACCTGAATGATACCTCAACGCCAAGAGCACATACTGTATAGTGTAACTGACTACGTGGTCATTTGTTTGACATTATCTTATTATTACAGACCTCTCGTTAGAGCACATACATTCATTACCTGGCATTTGTGTACTCCGGATCAGTCGCAGTGTCGTAATAACCCATGAGCTCATCAGAAGATGATGGATTCCTCACATGGCCAAGGAAAGTGTCTCTGTCTTCAAAGACCGTGCTGGTCATCCCTTCGATTCCTAGCAAGCTCTTCTTCAGATTGTACTGAGCAAATCCTCCATTCACTGCAACACAATAAGGATACTGTTGAGCCCAAAATCTTTGCTTTATGGTCAATCAAGCCAACATTGTAATCGTAAATCACGGTTAAAAAAAATAGAATATATTGTTGCTATTCAACCAAATACAATAAGGCTTTGTTTATATGTGTGTCTCTTTTCTGTTTTTATGGAAAATGGAAAGAAAATGTTAGCTACAGGACTCATTTGTTTTACTTTTCCTGATATGTCACAATATGTGGCTTATAAATAACTTATCACTTGCCATACATATTCTGCTGTTCTCCTGAATCTGGCCCTGTTTTTGTTTTGTTCTTTCCTTTCCTGAGATATGGTCCCCTCACCCTCTATTTAAGTCTTTTTTTTTTTTCAGCTGAGTGGGTATGGTCATCAACTCTTCCCTGTGGATGTCTTCTTAATGACCATGCCCATTGGCCAAAAAGACAAAATTTTCATTCAGGAAATACAGATCCATATATCAGGAACAGAGAAGTGCAAGTCAAAAGTAAAACAATTCCAGACTCAGAAGAACAGCAGCATTTACGCCAGATAAAAGAAAATGTATTTTTATTGGAAATGACAGGTATGCTCTAATGGGGTAAAAGGATTTTTGCTTTTAATACTAAAGCATCCCAAGTATGGATACCAAATACTCCTCTCTACATGTTGAGAATATGGTACTTTACATATTGCATGTGTTACATGATAATTGTGCTCCAAAAGTGCTAAAGAAAGCTCCACAGTCTCATATGAGACTTATATGAGTGTCATCAGTTTTTATTTTGGATCTGGCAGTAGATACATAATGTCACGCAATGCCTTGGGACTGTGGGCGCTAACCAGGTCCCTAGAACTTGGGGTGCCCTAGTCTATCCCTGTCTCCTGGATTACTCCTGAAGTTGCAGATGCTGGGTTGAAGTCCTGATCTGTCCCCTCCCCCTCCCTGGGAGGTCAGAAGCTGAATGTATACGATAACACTAAGCAGACAAACAAGGGAAGATGGACAGAGATAAATGAAAATAACAATCATACAAAATACACTCAACAGACAACAGAGTGGAACCCAGGGGAGTTACAGGAAGGAGAAACCAAGTAGGAGAGGATGAGGATGTGCACACAAACAAAACTCCCAGCAACAGACTTCTGAACAAATCTCCAAACACCAACTCCAACCACAATCTACACCTCGAACTCCGAACCAGGAAGTAAGAACTAACACTGGCAATTCTTAAGTGCTAGAGGCAAGCATATATAGCACAGGGGAGTGTGCAACACTGAACAGCTGAGACAATCCAGGTAGGAAAGCTCCAGGATCTTCAACTGAACAGATTAACTCTTGCACTGCCAGCAAGTAAAAAAACCTGCACTGTTTAATAAGAGGGTGAAGTGCTTCTAATCAGTGCAGGAGTTCGTGAAACCAGACACTGCTATCTTCTGGCTCCTCACTGTCGCGGTATTCCCATGACACCTAAATACTGACTTTAACTTGCAAGACTCTGCTGGAGAAGACTATTCATCTTACTGATATGATGACAGGGCATGGATCAAAGAATAATAGAGTGGTGAGTGCCAATGGATTCCTGGCCCGCCGACTAACGGTTCACTACTTGAGCAATCTACTGATATAGGAAGATCTGCCATGATGGCTGCAATAAATTTCAATAATCTGAAACCTCTCCTGTAAGAACAAAGATGAACATCATAAACCTAATTATATATAAGAGGGACTCCTGGATCCATCCATACTGGTCTCATTGGCTTCAGTGTATCTGTCTTAAGACCTCCATACACATTACATTAACGTCTGCCAAACCTGCCAATATCGATGAATTCAGTCAATAGTCTAATGTGTATGGGTGCCCCCTACAGATGATGTCGGAGGAGGTAAAAGACCAGCATGTCCAATTTCAGACTGTAAGCAGTTATCTGGCAGTATTATTAACATACTTGCCATTTTTTATAAAATGTCTTCCAGGAGACTCGAGTGTGTATTTTCTTATGCAAAAACATGCCCATTTGTCACAGATCATGGCCGCTTTACACAGCTAAAAATAATTACAGAAGAGGAAACAAAACATAGGACGGGTATTTGAGTGTCTGAGCGGCAGACTGAAAGACCGATCATGCCCTCTAAATGTGCTACTTCTTAGGAGGCTTCTGCACTGCCAAGTCTTCCAACAGTTCATATGGTCTCCCTTTTTTCCGTGGGGACTTCGTGGACAAGTAATCTTGAGTATTAGGACATAGTATGGCCATGTTATTTGGACATTATATATTAGGCTGCTGATCCTAATCTTAGGTCCACAACAGAAATGTTTTGAAATAAATAGCCTTCATCTATTGTAGCTGCAACATAATCTTGAAGGGCGTCCATCACTCCTAAAATACAATTTAAACTAAACTTAGTCATTTAGGGGATTTAGCCCTATAAAAATACAATTGTATGTATCCCTCCATTATTAAAAAATGCTCTACATGGGTGTTCAATGCACGGCTGAGCGGCTACAGTGCACTATTCTATCCCCTGTATTTGGATACCTCTGTAGTCCTTTATGGATATTGACAGGGCTATCTTGACCCTAGCCAGTGCTGTTTCCGTATAGTGGAGGGGCCACAGCAGATAGGGTAGAAAACAGTGGGCATATGATGGTATGATTTTTGTAGGAGCTAAGTCCATTATATGACTATGTGGGCAGTTTAAAGAGAACATTTCATTGAATTTTCTTTTGTTTATTTTAAGTGAATACCTCCTCCAATTCATTCTTCTCTGGTTCTAGAACAGTTTTTCTTCTTCTTGTGTGCCCCTCCATTCCGAAGTTATGTAATAATGGTGCAAACTTTTCTTTAAACTGACTGGGGGCATGAACCACAGAACTTCTCTGTTGGGGGCGTTTCCTTTTTCCTCTGACACTGGCCAATCAGAACATGGCCACGCCCACAGAGAATTTCTGTGGTCACTACACTCAGTCAGTGGAAGGGAATGTTTGCACCTTTATCACTGCAGTGAACAAGGTATAACTTTGGAATGGAGGGGAACAGAAGAAAAAGATAAACTGTTCCAGAATCAGTGGAGTAGCGACAATACTCAGTTTAAATTTCAAAAATCTAGTGAAACTTCGTCTTTAATATTTTTTTTTTGTGTAACAGACTCCCGTTATCTCAAACTAAATATTCCACTGATGTCTGATGACCCTGATAATTTGGGAATAACTTATCCCACTATATAAAAAAAACATCACTGCTATATGAGATGATTCTGTCATAAGACATAACTGTCCAGAGTGAATTTATCGGTTGTGTGTGCCACCTAATGTTCTCTAGATCATGTTAAGAGAATTGTATCAATCCTTCATTGCCAGGAAGACTGTCCAGTATCACAATATAAGTTTTGGCATCCTCAACAAAGTTTAAGGCTAGCATCATCCGATTAATTTATTTTATTAATTTGGCCTATAATTTTATATGCTTATAAAGCTGGAAACATTCTTAGCATTGAGTGGTGGTAAGAGAATGATGAATCCTAGAGGCTCAATGTTAAAAGGAAAATCTTACGTGTCTCATTACCATTAAATAGATATTTAGCAATGGAAAAACACCCCCTCGCCGTTCCAGCCCATTCCTAAATTTATAATATTGAGGATTTAAGAACCAGAAGAATGTTGGGCAGTGGCCAGTCTTGGGCCACAAAGCAAAATTTGTTACATGACCCCCAACCTTCATGCGTGTTCAGTATAGCACTGATCTAAACTATACATTAAGTCAAAGGTTTTACTATTATCTACAATTTATACTGTGGCTGTAACTTTTTTCATCAATTAGGGTAATTAAACTTTTCCTCTCTGAAAAGCATATGATAGATCTATGACTAAAGGGGTTGTCCACTATTAGGACAACCCCTTCTTATGCTAAATGTTCAGCCCCTATAAAATAATAAAAGCTATACTCACCTCCCTTGCCGACGCCGTTCCCACATTGTCGGCGCTCGCTCTCCTCGGTGCTGTGATGCGGTGTTGCAAGTTATGACGTTGGCGAACAATCAGCGCTGGCGTCAATGTCTCCACCTTCAGACAAACTGAGCAGGAAGAGGAAGTCAGGGCTGCAGCTCATCCCGAACTTCATCTTCATGTTCAGTTTGTCCAAAGGCGGAGACAGTGACGCCAGGGCTGACTGGGCGCTGGGCATCACATGTCATTCCACCGCATCACAGCCCTGGTACTGCGAGTGCCGACACTGCTGGAATGGAGTCGGCACGGGAGGTGAGTATAGCTTTTATTATTTTATTGGGGCCGAACATCTGGTTTAAGAAGGGGTTGTACTACTAGTGGACAACTCCTTCAAGAGTTGTATCGACTAGAAACGCGTCATAAAAACTCTTGTGTACTGTCTATAATTTGATGGATTTACAATAAAGATTCTTGGATTTTAACCCACCATGTGCTGGGCTTCAAACTATCATTGATCAATATTTAATAACTAATCTCCTAAGTTGAAGTACAAACATGACAAACAAAAAAGAATTATTAGGTTTTGTCGCAAATCCAAAGAGAGATAAAGAAATTATGCTGCATTGAAATTTGTGTAATTTATTTTTTCTTGTTCAGATGGGTAGGGCTATAAAAATCTTATTTTTATGTCTTGTACTTTAAAGGATATCTGTCAGTAGGATCAACCCTCTTAAGCCGTCTAGACCGGCATGCATGTCATAGTAAGCTGAATAACATGATACCTTGATATCTGCGATCCAGTGTCTTATTCCAGAGACATCAAAGTTGTTTTTTTAATATATAAATGAGCCTTTAGGCTCTGTGGGCTTGATATAGATCCCACTGAGAATTTCTCCATATTGTTTATTTTAAATAATAGGGGTCATGGAAGAAATGTAGATTAGGAGAGTAGACTGTCAGTTATTACATGGCTCACACTGGTAACATCCCCCTTCATTTAAAATACACTTATGCTCAAAAGTGTAACAATGTTTTGAACTTTTGACTTTCAGGCTCTATATCTCATTATCCACTTCTGCTTCCAAAGTGAGACTACCATCACTTTATAGATAATCATCTTGGCTATCCCATACAGAAATTTCACTTTCAACTATTTTGCATATGATTAATTATGCATATTATTGTCATGTCACTGCATTGTTACTGTTTTGCTCCCAAAAACTAAATTTACATTTTTATTATTTTGTTAGTATTTTGTAAATCTACAAAATTTGGCTTTTAACACCGACTGAAATCTGATCCTAGGTCTCTTCTACACGTTCTCAAAGTTGGTGCATACTGGTCCACTCACTTGGGTATGTATACAGCTTTTATTCAACTCTACCCTCAAGTGTTCAATTGGGTTGAGGTCTGGGGACTGTGGGAGCCATTCCAGCACTTCTGCTTCATTGTCTTTTCTTCGCCAATCTCGACGTATGCTTCGGGTCATTGTCCTGTTGGAACACTATATTGCCCTTTTCATACCTATAGTACTTGAGTGTACGAAGTAACTCATCTTGTAGGATACTCACATATAGCTCAGCATTGAGACTGCCATCGAACCTGGTCAAGTATCCAACGTCTTTGGCTGTGAATCAACACCATATCATCAGGCTTCCTCCATCTAACTTGACAGTTCCTTAAATTTTTTGATCCATAAACCCCTTTTTCCCTTGTTTCTTCGAGACCCATTTGCACCCATCAGAGCCTAGTCTATTGAATTACATCTCATCGCTCCAAATCACCCGTTTCCAATCTTCTACTGTCCAATTTTCGTACTTTTTTGCAAACGTGAGACAGCGCTTCTTACGATGATATTGAAGTTGAGGATTCTGCACCTTTTTTTCGGGCCACCATTCCAGACTTGTGTAACATGCGTCGCACGGTGCTTGCATGGACGTCTGTGATTTCACTATTACGAACCATACGAGCCACCTCCACTGCCATGTTTATCACGCCAGATCTCATAGGCCTTATGATGAGGTGACTTGTTGACTCCAAAATTTTGCCAGGACATTCACCTTTTGGCTTTTGAATAGATGGACACACTTCATTTCGTATTCTTCTAATTGTCATGGCACTCACATGACACAAGTTGGCAATTTTATTGGCCTAGAAACCGCTATCGATGAGCTGGATGATGCGGTTTCTCTTTTCTTGGGAAATCATCTTCATGGCTGCTCCTCTATTTGAACCAGTGACAGTTAGCTTGGAAATCAACCTAATAACACACTGAGCTATTAGGGAACGTGAGAACAGGTTGTAATTTGTAGTATATAGGAAGAAAAAGATTTTTCCATCACCAGGAGCAAAACAGTAACAATGTAGTGACATGACACGAATCTGCATAACTAATCATATGCTAAATAGTTGCAAGTCAAATTTACTTATGAGATAGCCAAGATGATTATCTATAAAGTTTTGGTGGTCTCACATTCCAAGCAGCAGTGGATGGTGAGATATGGAGCCTGAAAATCAAAAGTTCAAAACATTGTTACCCTTCTGCTCGTCAGTGTAGGTTTTGGAGGCAGATTCTCAGAGAGATCTATGTCCGACCCATAAATCTTAACAGCTCATTTACATATAATAAAATTGTGGATTTTTCTGGAATAAGACACCGGATTGCAGATATCAATGTATCATTTTATTCAACGTTCTATGACCTGTGTGCCCATATAGACAACTTAGGAGGGTTGATCCTACTGACAGGTTCCCTTAAAATTTTTCTGATTCCAGACTGAAAATCTATAACAAATCAGCCACATCTAAACATGACCTTAGGCCTTATTCACACTTGGGTATTTTGGTAGATATTTTAAATCCGTATTTTTAAGTTAAATAAATTGGGAAAAACAATGAATGAAGGAAATAGAAACATTCAGTGTTTGCCTGTCTGTGTCACAGGATACAATGGCACATTCACTTTGAATATTCGAAGGCCTGGATGGGTAAGGACATAATTCCTGATGTTTTTCTCTTGGTATCAGAAAAACATGTAAAAAAATTAGGTTTAAAGTCTTTCGGCCTAGCACAGTGCCCCACACAAGCGTGGCACTGTAAGAAGACTTATTTCAACAAAATAGTCAGAATGGGTAACAAATCTTAGTGTTTACACAGAATGCGCACTTACTGTAACTTGACAGTTGCAGTCTGGGGTACACCGCTTGATGGTTATAGTATTTGGTACACAATTTAGCTATCACTGGTAACCGATTGCAACACAATTGGATAACACTTGGGAACACAGACTTAAGGATGTAACAGCGGCATGGCATGGTGGGGAGAGACAGAGGCAAAAGAAAATAAAAAAAGAAGTAGGGGTGTTATCGCTAGCGTCATTACATATGTCCAGAACTACTTTCCGGGTGTCTCAGGTCTTCTTGCAAGCTTGACTTTGATCTCACTGACCTCTCAGTCGCCCTTCAGCAGTCTGTGGATTACAGGATGGAGGCTGATCAAAGTATCAGCGTCCAGAAGCAGGTTGGGCAGTGACTTCACTGTATTGCATCACCTGTGCTGCAAAGGGGGCATTATTACTTTTTAAGAGGGGCATACAGGGGTATTAATATTTTTATCATGGGGGCACTTGCGACTTTTATTTGTTTTAAGGAGGCACTCAGGGCATTAGTGGGTTACGGGGCACAATATTTGCCTTGCTCTTGGCATTGGTAACCCTTGCTATGCCACTGCTCAGACACTCGGAGGGCAGGGGCTCAGTCTCGCTCTCTCTTTCTGGTTAGGTTTGCATTCTGACTTCCTGCAAATGCCAGTTAGCCCTAGAACACAGTTGCCATAAAGTTGGCAGGATCACATATGCTCTTTGCAGTTGTGCCAAATGTGCCGAAACACAGCGTAATACAAAAAGTTGGATTTTTCCTGCAACAGAAACATACAGTGTCACCCATAATCACTGACTATAGAGACCTCTTGGCCTCTATAATCAGACAGTAATCCATACTTTTAAAGGGACTGTGACTGGCACGTGAAACATGGTAATAGCATGACTGTCCCTGCACATCGACCATAACATAGGCACATCACAAATGATATCTGACTTCTCTGGCAGACTAGCAACGGTCAGCCCAAGTTCACCAATGTGCCATACGCACCCTCCTTACAGACAGACCAGATAATATATTGAGGATAAAACATGAAGCCTACATTTTTAGTTTTTGCCTGAAGTTACATTTTGCTTACCAACTAATATAAAATATATTTATTAAATCAATATGTACAAAAGAAACTGCTTTATGAGATGTCCTCTATTTATTACATTTTAATTAAAATATGCGGCTTCCCTACCAGGCTTTAATACTAACAGTCTGCCAACTTTTTGATTGCAAAAACATTGTATTACTATGTGCTACAGCTGTATACCTAACTTTTCCTCATTCCTCAGGCAGCTAATATATATATGTATTCATATATAAATATACAATAAAAATGTACAATATATGTACTAGAGATGATAAAACCAATCCAAGGAGAACTAACTTAGAGTCAAATGTTTTGATATTCGCAGGTCACTTTGAAATTAAAAAAGTCTATTCATTTCAGGCGAATCAACCCAAAAAAAAAGCCCAGTGCCAGTTCACGCAAAGCTGAAATGTCACAGATGCCTTATAGCTAAATACAGCTTATCACATAGTCTAGCGCACTCAACTGGGGGGACTATCACAGCCAGTATAACAGTATAAAAGATAAGGGCCGGCCAGACAGCGCCATTTTATGCTTTTATACCATAGGAATAGGGGTCAGAGCACACAGCTCATTCTACATAGGGACAAAAATAAGGGAAAAATTGGATTACGTTGTTCTACTGCAATAGTGAAGCACATTAAAAATGGGAATAGTAGTCAGTGTGTGAATAATAATCCAAAGATTCAAGTGAGATAGGGAAGTTCTGTAGCTGCAGAGTCAGTGTGACTGCAGATTAATTGATCTGTGATTTACCGCAGTAACTGCACAGCTCCTGAATAAAAGCATTTTTTCTATTTTCACACACTGCAATTATAAACCAGGAGGGAAGTTTAATACTCTGTCCTTATGTTTTTAGTAAGGACGAATCTTGAAACCTAGGCTTGTGTGTCACAGGCACGGAATACATTTTTTTTAAAATACAAATCCCAAATCTCCAGAATCCAGAAATTGTAATCCAACTGTCTACCTCGCAAAGTGTGCGTGTTGTTATACATTTTATTTATTTTTAATTTTTTTGCACACTTCTTTGCTGTAGTAATTTAATATTAGACCTGTACGCATGTAAGGTGCTTGAGTGAGGTAGTTGTGGGTGAGCTGCTGCTTCTGCATGCTCTGCAACCCTACAGGAAAATTGTGTCTTAGTCCATCGTGCTGCTATGTGTTGGGTGCATCACACTTACTTGTGGCCCATAGGCCTCCACTGGCTCCAGGCTTTCATCTTCTAGAACCTTTGCAGCAAACATTCCAGGGGACACTGAATACGCTAAAACAGTCAAACTTTTACTTGGCAGCTTACAGTCATTTCAGTGAAGCATATAGGATAGGGCCCAATGAGTTAGGCTAGGTTCACACTGCGTTAACAGCAGCCCGTTCAGCACATACGTTAACGGGCTGCTGTTAACACAAGTGCCGACTTGTCACATCGCTAGCGCAGATAGAGCATCTGCTAGCTCTATCTGCGCTAGCAGTGACGGACCCGGAAACTCTGCAGCCCGCGGTCCAAGGTCCGTCACTCAATGACGGCACATGGCTAGCGCACGCCCATTATGGGCGTGCGCTAGCGATGCGTCCAACATAGGAAGTAATGGCGGCGTTAACGAACTACGTTACACCGCGTTATGCTGCGGTGTAACGTAGTCCGTCTAACGGACGCCACTAGCACAATGTGAACCCAGCCTTACAGCTTGCTAGCTCCTCTAGCACAAGGAATTCTTCTCGACCACAAGCAGTGCACCCAGCTTGCACCTTGTGTTTATACACCTATTTTAAGGGTAATTACAGGCTTTGCAGTATTGAGATTTGTGGCAAATTTATTCCCCGCAAATCAAACGTTCAGGGAAAATTTGTCGGTGAATTTGAAGTTTCACTCATCTCTAACATATACATATGTACTGTATATATTTTTGTATGGTGATATTGTGCAATCTTCAAGTTGTTTATAGTTGTACTACTGAACTCATAAAAGTCATGTTTTTACTGTAGGACTTTAATGGAAACAAGACAAAAAATAAATTTTGGCAAGCTTCATCAGATGCTGTAGGGTAAACGTATCAAACCACATTAGCATTGACTCTATGGAGAATGATCATCGTAACAAGGAGTCGGAGATATCACACAGGTATGGATTCAGTGTGCCACTGTATGGGCTCTGCCATTACATCATCATGGTACTGTGATGATGACATCACAACAGCGATTTCCCGCAAAGAACTTATGTTTCTGCCTTAGCGCTAAAATTAGTTGCCGGCTACATGGCAATTTGCAATTTCGAGTAAGTCGTGATAAAGTTGTTGCTTGGCCACAAGGTTTTACTTTTGCAAAAAAAAACATAAAGGGTCAGAAAAGTCAGTTAGGATGTGTTTTTTTGCCATAGAAGCCCACAACAGTCACCTTGCGTGATTTCATGTGAATGACACCATTGACTTGCATTGGTTTGTCTCCCGTCTGCATTTGATCTGTTTTGCATTGGGACAATTTATATCCTTTTTTTCTTGTAGTAGTTCAATATTAGACATGTACATGCCACCCAAATACAATGACCCATTGCATGTTATCATTTTAACGATAAGAAACTAACAAGCTTTTCTTGTCCTATTCTTTTTTTTTTTTAAGTAACGACGGTGCAATTGGTTTAGATTTCAATATTTTACATAACAGATGCATTTACATTTTTTGTCAATACCTGTTTTAATGTCTAATTGACCAGAACTTATCTGAATAGCCCCATAGACTATAAGGGGATGTGTGGCATCCCTGAAAGATGTGAAAAATGGACGTCTGAGTGAAACTATATACGATGTTTATTAATTTTAAATCATGTTTATGGCATCAGTGTCATAAGAAGATTCCGATAATTTGGAAGATATTTCTGCCGCAAAATAACAATCTGGATTTTTTTTTTTTTTTTCAGATTATTAGCAGAAGTCAAAGCAGATAAAAACGATTAGGAAAGCGAGCCGCACGATTTCTAAAAGCATTTCTTTAAAATAAATAATTTCTATTTTTCAACATCATGTACAGATTTCTATGACCATCCTATTATGCAGAACATTGGCTAATCGGGCACTTATTGTCCCCAATTAAAAAAAACCTGAATATATGCATTGTATAGTTATTAAACGGTTACGACCGTACCTTTCCCTTTAGACTTGCAGGAATGAAGATCACATCCAACGCCAGTTACCTCCTCCACAACATAAAGATATGATATGCAAAAGTATCCGACCCCCCTGGCTTCATATTATTACCATGCGTCACTACCTGGAACTGGTCACAATCAGAAGTTTGTTTCTTTTCTTTTTTTTTTCCAATTCAGAGAAAAATCCTCTGTAATGATTCCACACTCGCTTTCTACCTAGAGCACAGAGGCAATAAGAGGTTTTCACGTCAGAATGAGCATGAAATAGAAAGCAGATGTGCCAGGCCGATCATTCCACAACTATGTTTCTAGAATATAACACGGCTACAAGACATGTCAAACAGCTGAAAGCCGCTTCCACAGTTGCCAAAACCGCAACACCAATGAAGTTTATAATCGGCTCCGACAATATCAGACGCACAAGGAAAGAGAATCACTTGCTTTTCCTTTGTGGTTGCTTTATACCTTCGATAATCAAACACATACAGATGGTAATACTCCAAGTAGATAATCACTGATGCCCTCTGTAAGTGTTAATATAAGTTCTACTCTAATAACTTATATTAAAGGTTTCAAGGTAATAAGACATATTGTAATTTCATCCGCAGAGACGTTGGCCGAGATTATGGTTAATTGGCAGCGTATTAGAGTACCAGCAAAATGATCCTACTTCTATCTAACGTATATGGCCGCCTTCGTCCTGTCCTGCATCACATAGACAACCCACTGATTTACATGGGCTCTGGGTAATCCCTAATTTCCCCTGTGGTGATGCTGTAGGCAAACGGAACACCTAGGACATAGACGCCGGCGTCCCTGCATCTTTTTTTAAACAGAAAACTCAGTTTTTTACTGAAGTGTCTTTTTGTAATTTTTGTGGCAGCTTTGCTGCCGACACCTTATTTAAAACATCTATAATATAACCGGAGATGTGTCTTTCTGACCAAAGCCTCTGGTTCATGCACACAACGGCATCATTATCTCCAGGACGTTGGTTGGAGCAGCTTCACTGGCAGTGAGGAGAGAGAGGGTAAGGAGAGAGAAAGAGAGGGAGAGGAGAGAGAGAGGGGATGAGGAGAGAGAGTTAGTAGAGAGAGAGGGTGAAGAGAGAGGGTGAGGAGAGAGCGGGTGAGGAGACAGCACGTGAGGAGAGAGGGGGTGAAGAAAGAGAGTTAGGAGAGAGACAGATGATAACGAGAGAGAGAGATTCGGTGAGGAGAGAGAGGGTTTGGAGAGAGAGAGAGGGGTGAGGAGAGAGAATTAGAGAGAGTGAGGAGACAGAGGTGGCGAGGAGAGAGGTGGCGAGGAGAGAGAGGGTGAGGAGAGAGATAGGGGCGAGGAGAGAGAGGATTTGGAGAGAGAGAGGGTGAGGAGAGAGAGGGTTTGGAGAGAGAGGGTGAGGAGAGACAGGGGGTGAGGAGAGAGGGTTAGTAGAGAGAGATGGAGAGAGTGAGGAGAGAGGAGGAAGAGAGTGGGTGAGGAAGAAGAGAGGGAGAAGAGCAAGAGCGAGATAGAGGGTTAGAAGAGATAGAGAGAGGGTGTGGAGAGAGAAAAAGAGGGTGAGGAAAGTGAAAGAGAGAGTGAGAAGAGAAAGGGAGAAAGAGAGACGGTAAGGAGGGATAGAGAGAGCATGAGGAGAGAGACAAAAATGTTCCAATAAAATTGTTCGCCAGCCACCCATGTGTAGAATAGGTTCAATAGTTAGTCATAAATATATAAGATTGCGTCGGCCTCTGCCCGAAGAATGGTCAGGTCAGTTTTCACAACTTTTGATGCCCAAAGAAGTTACAAAAGATGGAACATGTACATCGTTTTTAGATTGCTGTGCTTATGTCCATTATTTTTAATGTTTATGGAGCACAATTTTAGTAGGGTCCAGGAGGTATGTTCCTGAAAAAGACATCCTGTGCACATACCATTGCTTACAAATTTTGAAAACAGATAACAGATGATAGTTTTGGCTCCTGCAAGGGGACACTTTTTTTTTAAAAAGAGAACCTGTCATCAGGGTTTTATCCCCTAAAAAGAACATGTATGTAAAGACGCTTTGAAGCTGAGTAAAATCCTACATTTCTTGTAGAAATCCGTTTTGCTGTTTTAGAGAAATCCATAGTTGAAATTGTATGCTAATGAGTTGCAAGTTCAGTAGGCGGGCCCTGTACTTACAGCTCTCCTGCTGAATCTTCATAACGCGTGCATCGCATGCTGTCAGGATTCTCTGATGCTGGCGGTAAGACTGGGCAGCCACGTGACCGCAAGTATATGGTATGTATTCTTCTGGCCACATTCCATCTAGACTTACAATACAAATGAATTGAGCGAAGCTGAGCAAATCGAGTCGGCATTATTATTATTATTTATTATTATAGCGCCATTTATTCCATGGAGCTTTACATGTGAGGAGGGTTATACATAATAAAAACAGGTACAATAATCTTGAACAATACAAGTCACAACTGAAACAGGAGGAGAGAGGACCCTGCCCGCGAGGGCTCACAATCTACAAGGGATGGGTGAGGATACAGTATGGGACCACATTTATCCAAATCGCATATTTGCGGTCATATGACTATGCACTCATGCTGCCAGCACCGGAGAATCCTGACAGTGTGCAGTGCAAGTTTTTTATTCCAAACTTGGACAAACCCTTTAAGCCAAAAATTCAGATGTCTTTGAAATATGGGCCAAGTACAGGCCACAATGCATAGATTAGCTGTGGGTAACCTGAACGGAACTTGACAGCCTCAAAGGCATATATGGGACTGCTGAATCTACATCAGGAGACCTGCGTCCTGTCCGTGCATCACAGTTCATACAAGGACTGTATTTCATGGACATCTGAATGACTCCCTATACTGTAAAATAACAAACAGGGTAGGTGCTCACCCTCAACAGGTCCAATGTTGGCTCTCCTCAGCTACTCTGGCCTTCATGTTTTGGCTGCAGCCAATCACTAAACTCAGCAGCTCTGCTGTTGTAAGTGGAACGAGCCACTGAGTTCATTGATTGTCTGCAGCAGTGATGTGCGCTGCAGACCAAACAAACACTGTAGAATTGTGGACAGCCGATGCTGTACTCGGGGAGGTTAAGTATCTGCTCTGTATTCAACTTTCCAAGTATAAAAGTATTATTTTTGTCCCCTTTTGTAGACCGTATAAAACTGTCTAGTGATGTACAAAAAGTGTCTGAAACACCTAATTAATCTGGTGCATGGCATGTACGATAGGTTTGGTGGTGCAAAAATGGCCCACTTAGCTTAATAAATGCCCCTGATTGTCTTGATTGACCCACTAAATGCCCCTTTAGAGAGTGCCATCTTTGGCTTTCAACAGGTCACACGCTGCCTCACTTCTTCCATTAGTTTGAGTTCTTCTCTCTTAGATTTGGGTGTGTCAAGGTTTCACTGTCAAAACCGAATTTTCTGTATGTGTTTTCTTTCCAGTGGAATAAATTAAAAAGTTGTGAGCAGTTTGTCCCATTTTCCACTCACATGCCAACGAGAGTGACGTGAACGTATGGAAGGAGCGTTCTCATTGTCATTGTCTGCTATTCCCAGAGCAAAGAGCGTATAGATTCAGAAGGATGTACATAGGGGCATAGCACCATAAAAGTATAACAGCAAAGAAAGTGAAGCACTCAACAACCTGCAAGCCAATGTTATGTTCCAACTCCTTGAAAACAAAATATGTACAATTTTAAATTAAAAAGAACTTGTCACTTGCCATTAAAAAAGACATTTTAGAAGCTGTAAATGCCAGTGTTCTTCTGAATCAGATGTTAATTTTCTTACGTTCCCTTGCCTCTCCGTTCCTGAGAATATGTCTCCTCTTCCCTTTAAGTACTGTAAATCTTATTGGTGTAGGTGTTAATTTTCTATGTAGGCATCATCTTGGTGACCACACCCAGGTGGATAAAAAGTGTTCATTTATATTCAGGGTGGTGAAGGTCATATCTCAGGAACTGAGTGTCACAGGAACATTAAATAAACTATGCCAGATTTAGGAGAACAGTGAAATTTACACCAGGTAAATGGTTGGGTGGTAAAAGACACAAGAGTGACTGACATTGCTAAAAATGTGACCCCACTCTGTGTAGCAGGGCTGCACTTTCCCCATATGGCAAATGCAAGTGCTTTGCAGAAACTGATGCATAAGCATTGTATGGGCATTGCCAAAAGGCTCAGTTCAGCGTTTCATACACTGGTTTTACATTTCCCCACCTTCCTCACTAGTGATTGACCATTCTGTCTTGCCTGGAGCAAGCACTAAAACCAGTGGGGGGAACGGTGCACTGAGCCTATTGGACACACCAAGGTGCACCTTTTCTGCAGAACAGAGGCAGCAATTAGAACACTAAAGGTGCAATTTTTTTTATAGGGGCTATATGTTGTTCAAGACTGAGCTAACTCTGGTAATGAGTGCTTGCCAGGGCCCAGATTATATAGGAGATGGGAGCGGCTAACAGTGGACAGCTGAGAGCCTTAATGCAGGAAAGCTTAGAGGAGCTCTCAACTGAGCAGATTAACCCCTGCACTGCTAAAAGAAACAGGTATGAAGGTGAAGTGCTTCTAATCAGTGCAGGAGAAAGCAGACGCTGCGGGCTTCTGGCTTCTCTCTGTCGCTGTAAATTCGTGACAAAGAGTTGCTCTGTTGACATGGAGCAGCTGCATCAGTGGCAGGAGCGGTCAGTAACCACTCTGAGCTGGCGCCAGAATAACAGGCAGGTAGTTGCTAACTAGTTAGTAACTACCTGCCTGTTCGTTTTTTGGTACATATTAAAAAAAATAGTTTAGTCCTGGATAACCCCTTTAAAGGCAACCTGTCACCAGGTCTGGCCGATATGATGGTGACAGGTTCCGTTTAAGGGTCATTCTGGAAAAATCAGCACTGTTGGCAAGTATAGACTTCTTAACCCATCAAATCACAAACCATGTTTAAAGCGCAACAATATATTTTGTTTACATTTGATCGGTTCTTGAGTGCCGTGGATTTTTTTTTGTTTTACGACACTTCTACTGATACAACCATGAAAAAGATAATACAACGTTAAAGGAACTTTTCACTTAGCTCCTGTGAGGTCTATCAAAATTACTTTGACTTGCACCTCCAATGAAAAAATAATAATAATCTCTCCTATCGTGCCAGTTTACCTGTTCACCAGCTAAAGCTCAATCATCAGCCTTGTGTACAAGAAGCCAAAGAGAAGAAATGACCTAAGTGCATGAATATAAAACAGGAGCACTCTTAATTTTACTGTACAGAAAACTAACGTATTGCCTCATAAAACCTCCACATACGCAGTTATTCTGATTTACTAGCTCTATAGGTCCAGTGCAGGGAGCCATAAATTAGAGGTTGTTTCTTTAATATATACGGCGCTGCCAAGTGTGATCCCATGTTTTGAGTTTTTCATGGCTTACGAAGGTAGTGATTTCTATTTGTGGTCCGCCAGAGGACTTTGTACTATTGCATGAAGTGATATTGGCAGCATGGTGTCTGACAGTGCCACAGTTCCCCCGTAATATGGAAACATGACGGAGCACTTCTGGAACGTGAGAATCCAAATAAACCAGACTGTGTAAGACATCTTCACAGACAGGGGTTGGCGACAAATTAATTGAATGGCAGCCGTTGGCAAATATGACAGCTACAACTCACCACAACCTGGGATGTAAGGGAATTAATTTTTTCGTTATTGTGGTCTTGTTGGCACCATATAGATCAAGATCTATTGAATGCAAAAAAAAGAATAATATATGACCCTGCCATATGCTTTATACATGTCAGTAGTCAGTAGTAGCAATACTAAAGCTACACAAGTTGGTTGAACTGTGAAAAGAATTCAGAAAATCCAATTAGTGAATTTCATCCTGAAGGGAGCGGCTCAAGAAATGGGTTCTGTATTGGAAGGAACCAAAAAGACTGTACTTCAATAATGGGACTTATGGTAGCATCAAATTTTGAGGCATACACAGCATGGTTCCAGTGTAGTTAAAATAGATAAAAAGGTACCCTGGTATTTCTTAATGGAAGGTAAAAATAGGAGGATCAGTTCTAGGAGGAATTGTATAGGCTCACAGAGGAAACAATGTGTCACACAGTGATGGTCTTCAGTAAGGAAGTTGGGCCTCAAACTGTCTGTCTCTGGAACTGGGACCCTAACTATCCCTGTCCCGGGGGTACTCTTGAAGGTAGAGAGGCCTGAGTCTCCAACCTTACTATGCTCCTGTTAAACTCTGATCTGTCTCTTCCCTCACTCCATGAGGCATGGGACAGAAATGTTAGGTAGACAAGACACAAAGACAAAACAGGGATAACAAAGCAACAAACATACAAACTCTCACCAAAGGTAGAGAGGTATATAGGAAAGATAGGAATGAATCAACCCGATGGGACTAGGACACTAAGGAAAGCATGCACCCAAATACAGCATGCAACAATCATCAATAGCAACAACAATCTCCAATTCAGCACATATCCTCCAAGGAGCAAGGAAGCAATTTTTCACTGGCAAAGCAGAGAAAGTCTGACCAGGTTTTATAGGGAGAGGTAATGACCAGATCAGAAGTAGCTGAAATGGAGCTGCAAGTTTCTGACCAGCATAGAAAATGTTGGTAACCAAAGGAAACCAAATCCATTTATTATGGGACACAAACACACACACAGGTTATATGGAAGATCTGCGATTCACAGTACGTAGTGATCTTCTAACCCTAGATCTCCCAGGATGACGTGACACACTCGTGACACAATGGCATAGGAACCTCAATTCACCAGACGAGCAATGTGAATTAGTGCATGGACTTTTATTGATGCAAGAGCAACGCATTTCTATCTTGGCTTGAGGTCTTCATTTGGGCTCTATAAAAACATTGTACAAAAAAATTAAAAAAGGTATATTGGCTCACCAACTGTAGAAAAAATGCCTTAGATGGGAGATGTGGTGCATGGAGGCTCCAGACCAACTTCTGGGTGAAGATATAGCAACAATGATAAAGATCCAGCATCCGCAGTAAAAAGGTAAGTATATTAAAACATTATTTTATTGGCGACATAGTTAAAAATAAAAAAATTGAAAAATCAAAAGAAAAAAGAAAACATAGAATAATAAAAGGACACGGGTCTATGTTTTTTGAGCATGAACTGCTCTTGGTACTTACCTTTTTTTCTACTTAGGCTGAATCTTCGGCATTGTTGCTCTATAAAAACATCCTTATGTTGGAGCAACGTCAGAGCTATTGGAAGGTATGGAGGGTTTGGCAAATTATGTCTTGAATTGAAAACATTCGGTATCTAGTTTCATCAAAATGTATTACTTCAGAATAAGAGCATTGAAAAAACCCAAAACATCATCATCAAGAAGAAGCTTACATGTTTCTTGTCTCTCCACTCAGCACACCATTAAAGACTTCCGTCTGAATAGCCAATAAGCAGTGTTCTGAAGTTCCTCTTAACAAGACCATTCAATGCCAGAAAGGAGGCAAACTCCATTTGGACTCCATTTCATCTCCTTTCTATGTGTCCATCTTTTCAGGCTACGTTCCCACGATCAGCTTTTGGTGAGTTTTTTATGTTGCAGCATTTCTGAACCCATTAAGTAAAATAGGTTACTTGCATTTTTTCGGAAATACATAGTTTAAAAAAACTCACCAAAAACTCATCGGGGGATTGTAGCCTGAAACATGGACACATGGAAAGAAGATTAAATGGAGTCCAAATGCAGTTTGCCTCCTTTCTGGCATTGAATGGTCTCGTTAAGAGGAAATTCTGAACACCGTCTTTCGTGTATTCAGATGGAAGCCTTTAATGGAGTGCTGAGTGGAGAGACAAGAAGGCTATTGAGTTAGGTAAAAGATGAACATATCCAAAAACAAAGTCAAATGGAGTCCAAACATTCATCCTTTGGACCTTCTTGATATTTGGTGCCTAGATGGCAGTCACTAACTCGGTTTCTCCACAACTATCTATTTTTCTTAGAAAGGAACATTAAAAACATTTGCTGTTGTTTTATTCAGATTTTTGTGCTTTATATATTTATTTTCCCATGATCTACATGTCATAAATCAGCAATCGAAATACAGAAAACTGTCTACGCACTAATTGCAAGTCATATATCAAGGGAACTTTCAGTAAGAATCAGAACCGAAGTTCTCTAATTAAGATGTTTTCTTCACCTTAACAGAGAAAACTTCTAAAGTACCGTTCTAGAATCTGCCAGATGAGCTCAGAATTTCCTTATAGCATTCAGCTCTTCATACTTGGTAGCATTTTCTGTGTCCCGAATGAATGACGTACCTTTAACGCTTCAGCCCTGTGCTCGATCTGTCAGCACTGCTCTAAAACGTGCAGCATTAAATTTGTTAATTACATGGCCATACATCTCGGACTAGAAATATAATTAGTAGAGCACCAATGTGAGAATGTTTAGCAATCTACATATAATAGAGATTCTTAGAATTTTTGGGAGGATTGATTAATTTTATGGGATCACATCAACTGATATAAGACAAATAAATGGGCAAAAATCAATTTAAAATAGTATACTTTATAAATAACTAAATGTATGGGATAGTATATCCAAATGTATTATCAGCATATATATTAAAAAGGGATATAAACTGATTTTTTTTTTTTTTTTACTTGCTAACAAGTATATCAGGATAAAAAATATTTTTGCAATTGGTTTAATTCTAATTCAAAATGTTGCGCTGCAGAATGAGTTAACTGAGGATCCGTAAATGAGCTCATTCTGATGGGAGTTTGTTTGGATCTCCTTGTACCTTTACAACCGCACATTCGGCGTCTCCCACTCCCACACTATCTCCTCATCCCATCCTCTCTCTGTTGGAGTCCCCCAAGGCTCTGTTCTAGGACCCCTACTCTTCTCAATCTATACACTTGGCTTGGGACAACTCATAAAGTCCCATGGATTCCAGTACCACCTCTATGCTGACGACACTCAGATCTACCTCTCTGGCCCAGACGTCACCGCTCTGCTGCCCAGAATCCCAGAGTGACTATCAGCCATATCCTCCTTCTTCTCCTCTCACTTCCTCAAACTCAATGTGGACAAATCTGAACTCATCATCTTTCCTCCATCCCATAGATCTTCTTTACCTGACCTATCTATCGCAATCAATGACATCATGCTTTCCCCCGTACTGGAAGTCCGCTGCTTCGGAGTAACCTTCGACTCTGCCCTGTCCTTCAAACCGCACATCCAAGCTCTTTCCACCTCCTGTCGCCTCCAGCTCAAAAACATCTCCAGAATCCGTCCTTTCCTCAACCGTCAATCTACTAAAATGCTTGTGCATGCCCTCATCATCTCCCACCTTGACTACTGCAACATCCTTTTCTGCGGCCTCCCTGCTAACACCCTTTCAGCTCTCCAGTCCATCCTTAACTCTGCTGCCCGACTAATTCATCTCTCTCCTCGCTACTCCTCCGCTTGCCCCCTCTGCAGATCTCTTCACTGGCTCCCATTCCCTCAGCGTATCCAGTTCAAATTACTAATACTGACCTACAAGGCCATCCATAACCTGTCTCCTCCATATATCTCTGAACTAATCTCCCGATATCTTCCCTCATATAATCTCCGGTCCTCCCAAGACCTCCTTCTCTCCTCCACACTTATTCGCTCCTCATCCAATCGCCTCCAAGACTTCTCACAAATATCCCCCATCCTCTGGAATTCTTTGCCCCAACACGTCCGACTATCAACCACATTCGGATCCTTCAGACGGAACCTGAAAACCCATCTCTTCAGGAAAGCCTACAGCCTGCACTGACCCCGCTGCCTCCTCACCACTACTGAAGCTACCGCCTAACCAACGCCGGAGCTGCAGCAACCCTCAACCTATTGTCTCCTTCCCCATAATCCTGTAGAATGTAAGCCCACAAGGGCAGGGTCCTCGCCCCTCTGTATCAGTCTGTCATTGTTAGTTTGTTTACTGTAAGTGATATCTGTAACTTGTATGTAACCCCTTCTCATGTACAGCACCATGGAATCAATGGTGCTATATAAATAAATAATAATAATAACTCTTTTATCTAACTTTTATTGAGCTCCTTTCAGATAATTTATGACCACAGACTACATCAAAGTGAAGAGGAGCCCAGAAAAAGAAAAAGACAAATGAAGCATTAACAAACTCTACTATCAGAAGGAGCTCACTAAAAAAGTCCCAGCTAACTCTTTCTGCAGCAAGCAACGTACAGGTAAACAAAAAGCCTGAAAAAGTTAAAAAGGGCAACATTTTTAGTGAAAGCTGATGGCAAAAATTATTGTTACTCCAAAATACATCCATTTAAGTAAAAAAATGTCCCCAGTGGTGTCCATGACTGTTAAGTTTATAATAACCAGAGTTATCTGGTTATATTAAGATTTCTCTTTGATAACATGGCTTGAAGGGCTTTTTGCCGACTAGACTAATGGGTAGGATTCACAAAATGTCAACGTCTACAAGAAATTCTATTATATACACCTGATCAATTCTATTATAATCTTTATTTTTATATTGCGCTAACATATTCCGCAGCGCTTTACAGTTTGCACACATTATCATCGCCATCATTACACCATTGGTGGAGCTACCAGAGAACTGGACACATGCTTCTGGGGTCCAACACCAATGATAGCTGATTTCTAGAGATCTCAAGACCAGCCCTCTGCATATGATCAGCTTAGTAGCTGGAGAGTCTTTATCAAAAAGGAATCGATCAAAAGTGGAGAATCCCTTCACTTAAGTATTATAGAGGCTGTTCTTCAATCACCTTCTATAAAATACCTTGCTATTTAACTCCCAGTTTTTCCCGAAATAAAACCAAACTCAACATTTTGGATCAAATTGGCCAAGTCGGCCTTTAGTATACCAAACATAACAATAATCACTTTAGGTTAAAGGAGGTTATTGGAGCTCCAAAGGCCTGTCGGTACCCGAATATTTAAGTCTTCGGCATTACCCCCAGCCGCGATCGCCAACTTGGGGGCACCTCTATCGCCGGAAAACCTTCTCCATGCCATGTACTCCCCAGGGACCTCACCCTTAAGAGTCACAAAACTCAAACCTCCATTACCAACTTCCAAACACAACTGAAGGGTGTCATCTACTTGATGTACAACCCCCACCGCAATTTTCCACCAACTCCAAGAACCCCTTCGCCCTGCCAAGTCGAAATGACATCAAAAGCAACTCTACTTATGTCGCTTGTTACCAAGATAATTTTTTTTCTTTCACTTTTTTTTAGTAAAATAGAAAGCCAAAATAAAAAGGGTTGGGCAGGTGGAACCTTTTGCGGTACTACATCCCCCCCGTATTGATTAAGGGCCTCCCAAACCCCACCTCCATCTTTCTATAAATCACCCCCATATTACCATCCCTTTTGACCCAACTAATTATGCACCCACCTATGTAGAGACAGACTATATAACCCCCTGCTTGCCCTACAAAGCTGATCTAGCTATCTCGGGAGAACAATGCAAAAGGCAGTCTGAAATAGGATTTGTCCGATCGACAACTCTCCCAACCACTTATCAGCCAGCACCCCATTACACATTAAACTGTCGGCCAGATCAGTCGATATTGTCGAGTTCAGCTGACATTAGTCTAATGTGGATGGGGGCCTTTATTCTCAGCTTCTATGCAACTATTTGTACTTTTGAAAAAATTGTATTAAAAATAAGTGCCTCCGGTAAATGCTGGGTAAATATTGACATAGAGGCTACTCCGCTACAGATGCAAAATCAATTGCTCTTACCATCTGAAATTGCACATTTTACCATTTTTAGGAATATACAAAACCCAGGATCCTGCTACGAATTAGAAATTAAAGCAAAAATTAGATTCAGCTGGATCTTTAGGATTTGACCAACTGAATCCTGATTTGCAAACAATTTCTGTGCACACGACGTTGTATTATAGGATCCAGATGGTAATATATTGCTCATGTAAAACTAGTGGTCTTTGGGCTTCTGGTCTTAAAAGATTTTTTATAACTTAAAGCTTCTGCAAAAAAAAGCCTTTTATAAGTTGCATCACTGTTTGAAATCCAATATTCAGTCGAGATCTAAAACTTTTAGATTTTAAATTGAAAGTCTAAAATTAGGCAATTACAGTGGGTACTGAAAGTATTCAGACCCCTTGAAATTTTTCACTCTTTGCTTCATTGCAGCCATTTGGTAAATTCAAAAAAGTTCATTTTTTCTCATTAACCCCTTCATGACCCAGCCTATTTTGGCCTTAATGACCTTGCCGTTTTTTGAAATTCTGACCAGTGTCCCTTTATGAGGTAATAACTCAGGAACGCTTCAACGGATCCTAGCGATTCTGAGATTGTTTTTTCGTGACATATTGGGCTTCATGTTAGTGGTAAATTTAGGTCGATAATTTCTGAGTTTATTTGTGAAAAAAAGGGAAATTTGGCAAAAAATTTGAAAATTTCGCAATTTTCACATTTTGAATTTTTATTCTGTTAAACCAGAGAGTTATGTGACACAAAATAGTTAATAAATAACGTTTCCCACATGTCTACTTTACATCAGCACAATTTTGGAAACAATTTTTTTTTTTGCTAGGAAGTTATAAGGGTTAAAATTTGACCAGTGATTTCTCATTTTTACAACAAAATTTACAAAACCATTTTTTTTAGGGACCACCTCACATTTGAAGTCATTTTGAGGGTTCTATATGGCTGAAAATACCCAAAAGTGACACCATTCTAAAAACTGCACCCCTCAAGGTGCTCAAAACCACATTCAAGAAGTTTATTAACCCTTCAGGTGTTTCACAGCAGCAGAAGCAACATGGAAGTAAAAAATGAACATTTAACTTTTTAGTCACAAAAATGATCTTTTAGCAACAATTTTTTTATTTTCCCAGCGGTAAAAGGAGAAACTGGACCACGGACGTTGTTGTCCAATTTGTCCTGAGTACGCTGATACCTCATATGTGGGGGTAAACCACTGTTTGGGCGCACGGCAGGGCTCGGAAGGGAAGGAGCGCCATTTGACTTTTTGAATGAAAAATTGGCTCCAATCTTTAGCGGACACCATGTCACGTTTGGAGAGCCCCCGTGTGCCTAAACATTGGAGCTCCCCCACAAGTGACCCCATTTTGGAAACTAGACCCCCCAAGGAACTTATCTAGAAGCATAGTGAGCACTTTAAACCCCCAGGTGCTTCACAAATTGATCCGTAAAAATGAAAAAGTACTTTTTTTTCACAAAAAAATTATTTTAGCCTCAATTTTTTCATTTTCACATGGGCAACAGGATAAAATGGATCCTAAATTTTGTTGGGCAATTTCTCCTGAGTACACCAATACCTCACATGTGGGGGTAAACCACTGTTTGGGCACATGGTAAGGCTCGGAAGGGAAGGAGCGCCATTTGACTTTTTGAATGAAAAATTATCTCCATCGTTAGCGGACACCATGTCGCGTTTGGAAAGCCCCTGTGTGCCTAAACATTGGAGCTCCCCCACAAGTGACCCCATTTTGGAAACTAGACCCCCCAAGGAACTCATCTAGAGGCATAGTGAGCACTTTAAACCCCCAGGTGCTTCACAAATTGATCCGCAAAAATGAAAAAGTACTTTTTTTTCACACAAAATTTCTTTTAGCCTCAATTCTTTCATTTTCACATGGGCAACAGGATAAAATGGATCCTAAAATTTGTTGGGCAATTTCTCCTGAGTATGCCGATACCTCATATGTGGGGGTAAACCACTGTTTGGGTGCACGGCAAGGCTCGGAAGGGGAGGCGTGCCATTTGACTTTTTGAATGGAAAATTAGCTCCAATCGTTAGCGGACACCATGTCGCATTTGGAGAGCCCCTGTGTGCCTAAACATTGGAGCTCCCCTACAAGTTACCCCATTTTGGAAACTAGACCCCCCAAGGAACTTATCTAGATGCATAGTGAGCACTTATAACCCCCAGGTGCTTCACAGAAGTTTATAACGCAGAGCCGTGAAAATAAAAAAATAATTTTTCTTTCCTCAAAAATGATTTTTAGCCCAGAATTTTTTATTTTCCCAAGGGTAATAGGAGAAATTGGACCCCAAATTTTGTTGTCCAGTTTGTCCTGAGTACGGTGATACCCCATATGTGGGGGTAAACCACTGTTTGGGCGCACGGCAGGGCTCGGAAGGGAAGGCACGCCATTTGGCTTTTTGAATGGAAAATTAGCTCCAATCATTAGCGGACACCATGTCGCGTTTGGAGAGCCCCTGTGTGCCTAAACATTGGAGCTCCCGCACAAGTGACCCCATTTTGGAAACTAGACCTCCCAAGGAACTAATCTAGATGTGTGGTGAGCACTTTGAACCCCCAAGTGCTTCACAGAAGTTTATAACGCAGAGCCGTGAAAATAAAAAATGTGTTTCCTTTCCTCAAAAATATTTTTTAGCCCAGAATTTTTTTATTTTTGCAAGAGTAACAGGAGAAATTGGACCCCAAAAGTTGTTGTCCAGTTTCTCCTGAGTACGCTGATACCCCATATGTGGGGGTAAACCACTGTTTTGGCACACGTCGGGGTTCGGAAGGGAAGTAGTGACGTTTTGAAATGCAGACTTTGATGGAATGCTCTGCGGGCATCAGGTTGCGTTTGCAGAGCCCCTGATGTGTCTAAACAGTAGGAACTCCCCACAAGTGACTCCATTTTGGAAACTAGACCCCCAAGGGAACTTATCTAGATGTGTGGTGAGCACTTTGAACCCCCAAATGCTTCACAGAAGTTTATAACGCAGAGCCGTGAAAATAATAAATGTGTTTCCTTTCCTCAAAAATATTTTTTAGCCCAGAATTTTTTTATTTTTGCAAGAGTAACAGGAGAAATTGGACCCCAAAAGTTGTTGTCCAGTTTCTCCTGAGTACGCTGATACCCCATATGTGGGGGTAAACCACTGTTTTGGCACACGTCGGGGTTCGTAAGGGAAGTAGTGACGTTTTGAAATGCAGACTTTGATGGAATGCTCTGCGGGCATCAGGTTGCGTTTGCAGAGCCCCTGATGTGTCTAAACAGTAGGAACTCCCCACAAGTGACTCCATTTTGGAAACTAGACCCCCAAGGGAACTTATCTAGATGTGTGGTGAGCACTTTGAACCCCCAAATGCTTCACAGAAGTTTATAACGCAGAGCCGTGAAAATAATAAATGTGTTTCCTTTCCTCAAAAATATTTTTTTAGCCCAGAATTTTTTATTTTTGCAAGAGTAACAGGAGAAATTGGACCCCAAAAGTTGTTGTCCAGTTTCTCCTGAGTACGCTGATACCCCATATGTGGGGGTAAACCACTGTTTGGGCACATGTCGGGGCTCGGAAGGGAAGTAGTGACGTTTTGGAATGCAGACTTTGATGGAATGGTCTGCGGGCATCATGTTACGTTTGCAGAGCCCCTGATATGCCTAAACAGTAGAAACACCCCACAAGTGACCCCATTTTGGAAACTAGACCCCCCAAGGAACTTATCTAGATGTGTGGTGAGCACGTTCAACCCCCAAGTGCTTCACAGAAGTTTACAACGCAGAGCCGTGAAAATAAAAAATCATTTTTCTTTCCTCAAAAAAGATGTTTTAGCAAGCAATTTTTTATTTTCACAAGGGTAACAGGAGAATTTGGACCCCAATATTTGTTGCCCAGTTTGTTGTGAGTATGCTGATACCCCATATGTGGGGGTAAACCACTGTTTGGGCGCACGTCAGGGCTCGGAAGGGAAGTAGTGACATTTGAAATGCAGACTTTGATGGAATGGTCTGCGGGCGTCACATTGCATTTGCAGAGCCCCTGATGTGCCTAAACAGTAGAAACACCCCACAAGTGACCCCATTTTGGAAACTAGACCCCCGAAGGAACTTATCTAGATGTGTGGTGAGCACTTTCAACCCCCAAGTGCTTCACAGAAGTTTATAACGCAGAGCCGTGAAAATAAAAAATAATTGTTCTTTCCTCAAAAATTATGTTTTAGCAAGTAATTTTTTATTTTTGCAAGGGTAACAGGAGAAATTGGACCCCAACAGTTGTTGCCCAGTTTGTCCTGAGTACGCTGGTACCCCAAATGTGGGGGTAAACCACTGTTTGGGCGCACGTCGGGGCTTGGAAGGGAGGGAGCACCATTTGACTTTTTGAATGCAAGATTGGCTGGAATCAATGGTGGCGCCATGTTGCGTTTGGAGACCCCTGATGTGCCTAAACAGTGGAAACCCCTCAATTCTAACTTCAACACTAACCCCAACACACCCCTAATCCTAATCCCAACTGTAGCCATAACCCTAATCACAACCCTAACCCCAACACACCCCTAACCACAACCCTAACCCCAACACACCCGTAACCCTAATTCCAACCCTAATCCTAACCCTAATCCCAACCGTAGCCCTAATCCCAACCCTAACCACAACTGTAACCCCAACACACCCCTAACCCTATCCGTAACCCTAACCACAAGCCTAATCTTAACCCTATTTCAAACCCTAGCCCTAATTCCAACCCTAACTCTAATTCCAACCCTAACCCTAAGGCTATGTGCCCACGTTGCGGATTCGTGTGAGATTTTTCCGCACGATTTTTGAAAAATCTGCAGGTAAAAGGCACTGCGTTTTACCTGCGGATTTACAGCAGATTTCCAGTGTTTTTTTGTGCGGATTTCACCTGCGGATTCCTATTGAGGAACAGGTGTAAAACGCTGCGGAATCTGCACAAAGAATTGACATGCTGCGGAAAATACAACGCAGCGTTTCTGCACGGAATTTTCCGCACCATGGGCACAGCGGATTTGGTTTTCCTTAGGTGTACATGGTACTGTAAACCTGATGGAAAACTGCTTCGAATTCGCAGCGGCCAATCCGCTGCGGATCCGCGGCCAATCCGCTGCGGATCCGCGGCCAATCCGCTGCGGATCCGCGGCCAATCCGCTGCGGATCCGCGGCCAATCCGCTGCCGATCCGCTGCGGATCCGCGGCCGTTCCGCTGCGGATCCGCTGTCGATCCGCTGCGGATCCGCGGCCGATCCGCTGCCGATCCGCTGCGGATCCGCTGCCGATCCGCTGCCGATCCGCTGCGGATCCGCTGCCAATCCGCGGCCGATCCGCTGCGGATCCGCTGCCGATCCGCTGCGGATCCGCTGCGGATCCGCTCCGGATCCGCGGCCGATCCGCTGCCGATCCGCTGCGGATCTGCGGCCGATCCGATGCGGATCCGCGGCCGATCCGCTCTGTGTGCACATGCCATAACCCTATCCCTAACCCTACCCGTAACCCTAACCCTACCCCTAACCCTACCCCTAGTTCTAACCCTAGTTCTAACCCTAACCCTAGTGGAAAAAAAAAAAAAAAAAATTCTTTATTTTATTATTGTCCCTATGGGGGTGATAAAGGGGGGGGGGGTTATTTATTATTTTTTTTATTTTGATCGCTGTGATAGAACCTACCACAGCGATCAAAATGTACCTGTAAGGAATCTGCCGACTGGCAGATTCGGCGGGCGCACTGAGCATGCGCCGGCCATTTTCCAAGATGGCGGCGCCCAGCGAGGAGACGGCCGGACACCGGGAGGATCGGTAAGTATGAAGGGGTGGTGGGGGGGGGGGGTGTCGGAGCACAGGGGGGGTGATCGGACCACAGGGGGGCTTTATTCACACAAGGAGGGAGCGGACAGGAGGACGGGGGAGCCGGCAGGCGGACGGAGGGGACCGGACCCCATAACGGAGGACGGGGGGGGCGATCGGTGGGCGTGGGGGGGGGCACTTCAGTATTTCCAGCCATGGCCGATGATATTGCAGCATCGGCCATGGCTGGATTGTAATATTTCACCAGTTTTTTAGGTGAAATATTACAAATCGCTCTGATTGGCAGTTTCACTTTCAACAGCCAATCAGAGCGATCGTAGCCACGGGGGGGTGACGCCACCCCCCCTGGGCTGAAGCACCACTCCCCCTCTCCCTGCAGATCGGGTAAAATAGGAGTTAACCCCTTCACCCGATCTGCAGGGACGCGATCATTCCATGACGCCACATAGGCGTCATGGGTCGGATTGGCACGGGTTTTCATGACGCCTACGTGGCGTCATGGGTCGGGAAGGGGTTAATGTACACTCTGCACCCCATCTTGACTGAAAAAAAAGAAATGTAGTCATTTTTGCAAATTTATTAAAAAATAAAAACTGAAATATCACATGGTCATAAGTATTCAGACCCTTTGTTCAGTATTGAGAAGCACCTTTTGAGCTAGTACAGCCATGAGTCTTCTTGGGAATGATGTAACAAGCTTTCACACCTGGATTTGGGGATCCTCTGCCATTCTTCCTTGCAGATCCTCTCCAGTTCCATCAGGTTGGATGGTGAACGTTGGTGGACAGCCATTTTCAGGTCTCTCCAGAGATGCTCAATTGGGTTTAGGTCAGGGCCCTGTCTGGGCCAGTCAAGAATGGTCACAGAGTAGTTCTGAAGCCTCTCCTGTGTTATTTTAGCTGTGTGCTTAGGGTCATTGTCTTGTTGGAAGGTGAACCTTCAGCCAAGTCTGAGGTTCAGAGCACTCTGGAAGAGATTTTCATCCAGGATATCTCTGTACTTGGCCGCATTCATGTTTCCTTCAATGGCAACCAGTTATCCTGTCCCTGCAGCTGAAAAACACCCCCATAGCATGATGCTGCCACCACCATGTTTCACTGTTGGGATTCTATTGGGCAGGTGATGAGCAGTGTCTGGTTTTCTCCACACATACCACTTAGAATTATCACCAAAAAGGTCTATCTTCGTCTCATGAGACCAGAGAATCTTATTTCTCATAGTCTGGGAGTCCTTCATGTATAGCAAATTCTATGTGGGCTTTCATATGTCTTGCACTGAGGAGAGGCTTCCATCGGTCCACTCTGCCATAAAGGCCTGACTGGTGGAGGGCTGCAGTGATAGTTGACTTCAAGGAACTTTCTCCCATCTCCCTACCTCATCTCAGCCACAGTGATCTTGGGGTTCTTCTTTACCTCTCTCACCAAGGCTCTTCTCCCACAATTGCTTAGTTTGGCTGGACGGCCAGGTCTAGGAAGACTTCTGGTGGTCCCAAACTTCTTCCATTTAAAGATTATGAAGGCCACTGTGCTCTTAGGAACCTTGAGTACTGCAGAATTTCTTTTGTAACCTTGGCCAGATGTGTGCCTTGCCAAAATTCTGTCTCTGAGCTCCTTGGCCAGTTCCTTTGACCTCATGATTCTCATTTGGTCTGACATGCGCTGTGAGCTGTTAGGTCTTATTTAGACAGGTGTGCGCCTTTCCAAATCAAGTCCTATCAGTTTAATTAAACACAGCTGGACACCAATGAAGGAGTAGAACTATCTCAAGGAGAATCACAAGGAAATGGACAGCAAGTGACTTAAATATGAGTGTCTGAGGAAAGGGTCTGAATACTTATGACCATGTGATATTTCAGTTTTTATTTTTTAATAAATTTGCAAAAATTTTTACATTTCTGTTTTTTTCTGTCAAGAAGGGGTGCAGAGTGTACATTAATGAGAAAAAATGAACTTTTTTTAATTTACCAAATGGCTGCAATGAAGCAAAGAGTAAAAAATTTAAAAGGGTCTGAATACTTTCCGTACCCACTGTATATGTGATAAAACAAATACATTCCTGCTATAACCTAGTCGTGCACAAAGGTAATTTGGGGTAATCACAAAGGAGAGTAAGATATATCTACAATATAGAGCAGTGGTCCCCAACCTTTTTTACCTTGAGAGCCATATTTAACTGTAAGAGATGGTCGCGAGCCACATCTAGTGCCCCTTCACCTCCATTGTAATGACACTCAGAACCCACCATGACCAGTGTGATGATAGTCAAAGCATTCCCACAGAAAACAAACTGATGTTTTGCCCTCGTCCCATATAGGCAGTATCCTTACATTCAAGGGTTCCCACTTAAAGCCCATTTGGTATTCCTCTATCATACATGCTCACTTCCATATTGGACACAGCTTAGGGTGTTCATGTAATGCTGCATGAACTAGTTAACAGCTTAAATATGTAACAGTACAGACACAGAGTGCTATTAAATGCATAAAGTGTATGAGAACATGATGCGAGGAACCTGATTATGGTTTAAGTTTTTTAATGAGCCACACAGGGATAGTTAGGTTAATGCGTTGAGGCGGTAGGCCAGTCTGAACAAATGCGTTTTTAGGGCACGCTTAAAACTCTGGGGATTGGGGATTAATCGTATTAACCTGGGCAGTGCATTCCAAAGAATTGGTGAAGCACGTGTAAAGTCTTGGAGACGGGAGTGGGAGGTTCTGATTATTGAGAATGTTAACCTCAGGTCATTAGCAGAACGGAGGGCACGGGTAGGTTGGTAGACTGAGACCAGGGAGGAGATGTAGGGTGGTGCTGAGCCATGGAGCGCTTTGTGGATGAGGGTAATAGTTTTGTACTGGATTCTGGAGTGGATGGGTAACCAGTGTAATGACTGGCACAAGGTAGAGGCATCGGTGTAACGGTTGGTGAGGAATATGATCCTGGCGGCAGCATTCAGAACAGATTGGAGCGGGGAGAGTTTGGTAAGAGGGAGGATGATTAGTAGAGATTGAAATTGCGTAAAATTCTTCTCCACTTTGAGAGATTGGACATAAAATGGGCATATTTAGATCTCAATTAGTCCTATCACAAAACATACACTCAAAGCTACGGCATGCAGGAAATGTCGTGTTGTCCAGAATACTGTTATAGAGGATCTGTCTTCATACTGCGCTGCGTTATATGAGGGCAGCATAATATAGGGACAAGTCCAATGTCCTATTAGTTCTCATGGCAAATCCCAACTGAAATTGCTCCTCCACCATGCTCCCCAGTGATTGATGGATTATGTGTACATATGCGGTAACATAGCTGCTGGGATGTCAGGAGAGAACGTTCCCTTTAAGGGGTTGTATCATCTTCAATCATCAGAAGAGCACAACTTTGTCCTGCAGCTCAGGGGCAGTGAAGCTAGCTTGATCCAGCAATGTGGTCAGCTTCAGGACATCATTTACAAGCTCTAGGGCAAAGACCTTGTAAGTGCTGTCCTCTTTGTCTAGAACGCCATCCACCACTGTTATACTGCAGAGGCGGATGGCAACCTAAGCAAAAGAATTAAAGAACCTCTGTTCTTGAGAATGGAGAGGATTTTTAATAAGTAAATTGCAATTTTCCTTGTTTTTCCAAGTACTTTGTAGTTTTAACCATTTATGATATTGAGATAACCCCTTTAACTATGAGTCTTTGATACACTTTGATTGCTCCTTTTAGCCAAAAAGCACAATTTTTTTTCTTGCTTTTGGACTTAAGGAGAGTGGACTTGTCCCCATACAAGTTAAGTAGGACAGTAAAATGTCATGGTTTTAATTGGTAAAATACGTAAACCTCTGTCCATCTGTTACATCATATAATTGAAGGGAAATGTAGACAGATTTTCATAACTCATAATTCAATAAAAGGGTACAAGACCTGTTTGTGTCTCTTTAGGTAATTTTAAGGGCCAGACGTCACAAGTAAAGTTAAGCCTTAGATATAAGAGGATGTTAGAGCAGGTAAACATGAAATATATGACATTTTTATTGCATTACTGCTGCAGGCGATGGGAAAAAAATGAAGATACTTAGCACATGCGGAGTAAAATGGGATTGCCTTGTCGGTGGCTGCTGGGCATGCATGAATTGGCCAAATTATGTGCTAAGTATCTATATTTTTTCCTATTATCTAGGTCAGTAATTCAATTCATATGTCATATATTTCATGTTTACATAATATAGAACTACATAGTGCAACTTTATTTGTTAGTTATGTATAGAGATGGCTACTCTTAGTATGTACCCGTACACACCAGTTTTGTTTGGAAGTGAAGGTCAGTCTTTTGTCATTAAGTATAGATATCATGGTCCGTGCTCAGACTATGAAACACAGACGTGTGAACTATGGTCTGAAGCTTCTATATGTCCTTCTGATAAGGAAAGCTCTTCCCAACACACTTAAACATTTCTTTGCAACACTAACAATCTAAGATTGTTGTATTTACACCCACATTCTCCACTCGATCATTATATGATGCTGAAAAGTCTTATTTACGCATCAGAAACAATCGAAAGAAAACACTAAAGACTAAAGAGAAGAAAGGAATTCAGAGACAATGCTCCAGTTTGGAATGGGCATGATAGGGGTATGAGCAAGCACAACTTATAAACTCCAGGTTTTTCTGTGTGATTTTGGATACCATTCTCTTAAATTTTTCCCAATCTCCACTGAAGAGAAGAATGAGCTTAGAGACTTTAATGTTTCAAGTTAAATGAAACCTGATTAAAAAAATATGTTTTTAATAGAGTGAAACTGGCTAAAGCCACACAGCATCAAACAGCGAGAATCAGTGCCCAACGAACTGGCTCTGCTCGACTCGAACAATCACTGCATTAATAAGAAACACACAGCAACCGCACAGAGTGAACTAATGTACAACAGAGTCAGAGAAACTGCTTGTAATTGATCAGAATGAATCCCTCAAACAGCCCGGTAATTACGCACTAATGCACTCAATAGTCCGTTTTTCTTTCTCCCATGGATAAAAAGTTTTCTAGTTCTAGATAATGAATCTCCATGGAACCTTTAATGTGTATTCGTATCTATGGACCCCTGGCAACTTTATTTTGCATAGATCTACAGTGTTAGAGGAGATTAGGCAGGCAGAAGGTTCTTCTAAGGAGTCAACGCAACATGTTACTTAAAGCAAATCTGGCACCAGGTTTGGCCAACAGAAGATACAGCCATCACCTTTCAGGGCTTATATACAGCATTCTATAATGCTGTATATAAGCCTCAACCCGACCTGTAAGAGAAGAAAAATAACTTTTATTATACTCACCTGCGGGGAAGTCCGGTCCGGTGGGTGTTGATGTTCTTGATCCGTCACCTTCCATTCAGAAGGAACATGCATTATCAAAGGGAGTAAAACAGCAAGTTCTCTAAGGTATACAGTACAAAGATTTGCATGTCATGGTCACTCCACGAGCATAAAAATAACGTAAGGGTCAGATTTCCATGAATCGCTTGTTTACTTTTCCACAGGGTAAATCATTGTGCCTTAATAATCCCTGAAATTGGATAGAACCTTTTAATTTTGATCGTAACCTTTCATCATCATCCTCATCATCATTGGATTAAAACAGATTTCAAGAAGTGCAGACTGATTAGAAATATTGGCCGTAACCTAGAGCCAAGACTCAAGGTGCTTACGTCAACTGAAAGGCTTTTTGGGTATGGTAATGCCAAGCATAACAACCAAGAATGGCCAACATGGCAGCTCAACAGTTTCTAAACATTATACTACATAAGTGGGTATACATCTGACACCTAATGTGTATTTCAACCTTAAACATCAGAAAATATTAATTGGAGTTCCCGTGTCCGGCACTAATAATTTTACTTGGTCAAGAACGTTATTTCTCTTTGCACCATAATTATATATATAAACCCAGAGGCATAAATTTAAGTTCCTTTGCAAAAATACAATGATATCCAACAATAATATCCTAAAAAAGTCACAGGACGGAGTCAAATGAACTAATGAATTACCTAAATATTAAATAACCATATAGGGATCATTACATAGTACAATAGTTGATCCCTAAACAGTGAAAATCCTCAAAACAGGAATAACAGACAGTGATGCCACAGTATATGGGTATTAGACACTGTGAGTTCACAGTAAAGGATTAATGCACACAGTGATATCACCAGAGGGAAATAATGCACACAGTGAAATCACCATAGGGAAATAATGCACACAGTGATATCACCATTGGGAAATAATGCACACAGTGATATCACCATTGGGAAATAATGCACACAGTGATATCACCATAGGGAAATAGTGCACACAGTGATCTCACGATAGGGAAATAATACACACAGTGATATCACCATAGGGAAATACTGCACACAGTAATATCACCATAGGGAAATAATGCACACAGTGATATCACCATAGGGAAATAATGCACACAGTGATATCACCATAGGGAAATAATGCATATGGCAATCACACAGAATAGGGATAATAAACAGCAGTGAAGACATACAGAGAAGAAACATTGGCATTACCTAAGGACCAGGTGTGTGCAACTTCTGTATCCCCTATAGTTAAAGAGGTTGTCCAGGCAAAACACACTAGTGACCCAGCCTTAGGATAGATCAACCATATCAGATTGGTCCAAAACCCAACACCCATAGCAATCTGCTAATATTAGCTCTGACGGTGGCCAGATGTTAACACTGAAAGGAGCTGAACAGCAGAGGTCTGTTTAATGCGTAGCGGTCACTGCCGGGTACTGCAGATCAGCTCCTATCAGGTTAATAGAAGCTGATCTGCAGGACATTTGTTGAGTATAAACTTGTAAAGTCACCAAAAATTATAGATATCTTCCATAGTGAACCAAAATGTCATTTATTTTTATACAAACATGAATTCATATTAATGTTAAATTGGAAGCTGGTCATCTCCACCGGGAGAAACAGTACCCTCAAGACTTTCATACTATACATTTCTCTATAAATCACTGGTGAGGCCACATCTAGAATATGGGATCCAGTTTTGGACTCCACATTTTAAAAAGGAAATTCAAAAGTCATAGTCAGTTCAAAGACGGCAACTAGATTATTACAAGGGATGGAGGCCTCTCCTGTAATGAGAAGTTGGAAAAGTTGGACTTATTTAGCTTAGAAAAAAAGATGTCTCAGACCAGATCTCATTTATATGTATAAATACATGTGTGGTCAATACAAAGGATTGGCATGTGACATTACTTCCAAAGACCTTACAAAGGGCCGGGGGGCATTCATTATTTGCGGAGGAAAGGCGATTCTGGCAGCTATATAGGAAAGGGTTCTTTACAGTTAGGGTACCGTCACACAGTGCCATTTTCATCGCTACGACGGCACGATTCGTGACGTATTAGCGATATCGTTACGATATCGTTGTGTCTGACACGCTACTGCGATCCGGAACCCCGCTGAGAATCGTACGTCGTAGCAGATCGTTTGAAACTTTCTTTCGTCGTCTAGTGTCCCGCTGTGGCGGCATGATTGCATCGTGTGACACAGGTTGTATACGATGTGCGCACAGTAACCAACGGCTTCTACATCGCAAATATGTCATGAAATTATCGCTCCAGCGCCGTGTATTGCAACGTGCGACCGCAGTCTACGGCGCTGGAGCGATAATCATACGACGCTGCAACGTCACGAATCGTGCCGTCGTAGCGATGAAAATGGCACTGTGTGACGGTACCCTTAGACCAGTCGGACTGTTGACCGCAAGAGATAGTAATGACAGTTACTATATCAACATTTAAAAAAGGGCTGGATACCTTTCTCGCAACAAATGGCGTCTGGCGATAGAGAATGTAAAACTGGGTAAAGAAGGTTGAACTTGATGGGCCTGTGTTTTTTTTTCAACTTATATAAATACAGAGTCATTGGTTTACTGGGTTTCTAACAAATTGGTCTTAGTGTTTTTTTCACTTTTATGGGAATTTGTGAGCCCCACTAGGGATTAAATTGATGAGAATGCTTCCAAATTGTGTACAGCCCTGCAGGATATGTTCGTTCCACATATGCCATGAGGAGTCAAGTGATAATACAATGTAAGAGAACGTGGTCAAATTCTGAGCTGCTGAATCATGTAGTCCAAAGGTATTATTAAAAGTGGTCTTTATTCAACTCGTTTCTGAGTTTCAAAGAACTCCTTCATCAGGAAATACCACAGTCAAGGAGGAATCAAGTGGCATGGTCTTCCAGAGATCTGGCATACTTCCACTGTTATCACTACCATAGGTGTGACATATGGCTGCACACATAGTACCTACCTAATAGTATCAATATCATACGTCCAGTCTGCACATAAATTCTAAGTGACAATTTTGGATGTGTCAGAGAAAAAGCTACACAACCATGGGAAAATGGTAGATAGAGGTGATGACCCTGTGAGATGTGAGTCTATAAAAACCACAAAGCCAACTTGCTGACAATTTGTTGCATGTTTCCTATTTCTCTATTGTCTATTCATTGATTTTACTCAACATTTATCCTCACGACCACTCATGCAAGTATAAAAATGGAGCTCGTTTTGGCTGTAAATCCTCGGCTGGCCTCAGAACTCCTCGAGTCGCCAGCATTCCTACCAGTTCCAGAGCTCTGCATGGTCTGATTCATGAAGCAGGGTTGTATATGTGTACCTTGTCTTGGATACCGGCATGTGGATATCATTTATGCCTATTACCACTGAAAGCTTGTCTTTTCTGTTTGTGTTGGATTACATAAACTTCAATACTTCTGGGTTTCAAAGAATTTATCTCGGTTAAAGTTATTTTACTCTAAACATAAAATTGCCCATTTAATTCCCTATAGTGATAAACTCAAACAGAAAAAGATAATATGTTTCAAATAGAAAATATTAAGTAATCCTGTCCAACAAACGTTATTGCAGAATATAAAAGATCGTGATGATGAGTGCACATATTGCCGGAGACAGGCCAAGCTTCTGAGAATAAACAGATTGTATTAGTTATATCTATGCGAATAAATATATATATATATAAATATATAAACACAAACATATAAATGTGCCTAATATACATAAAAAAGCACTAAATCTTCCGTAAAATTTTATCACTCTTACATTTATTTTGGAAACACATTTGCCAAACTTAACAACTTTTAGAAATAATACTTTCAGAAGAATTGGCGCTCTACTAGTGTCACTAATTTTATTTAAAGCATAAACATGCCCTTTTAGAAGCCACACCGCTTCTGCACCCCATTTCCATTGTGTGATTGTGAGTCTGGACTCAGGGCTGAGTCTGATCAGCACCATTCACAGACAATTTTTAATAGTGGTGCTTTCTGGGTTCTTTTTGCAGCACAGAAGAGTTTTTCTAACTCCTCTCTTTTTCTCTGAGACACATGGACCTTTGGGGAGAGTTGGCAAATATGACATTTAGATACTCTTATGATCAGGGCCGTATTTGCCACTAGGCACTTGAGGGCACGTGCCTAGGGCGGGACAATGCGGGGGGCGGCACCTGAGCAAGGTTGTTTTTTTTTTTTTTTAATTTAAGTCGTGGGTCATCTCCCGACCGATATGAGCCATGCATACGGGGGGGAATATGAGCCATGCATACAGGAGGGGGGGAATATGAGCCATGCATACAGGGGGGGAACATCAGCCATGCATACAGGAGGGGGGGAATATGAGCCATGCATACAGGGGGGGGGAATATGAGCCATGCATACAGGGGGGAATATGAGCCATGCATACAGGAGGGGAATATGAGCCATGCATACAGGAGGGGGAATATGAGCCATGCATACAGGAGGGGGGATATGAGCCATGCATACAGGAGGGGGGATATGAGCCATGCATATGGGATGGGAGGGAGATGAGCCATGCATACAGGGGGGGGTCATTATACAGTATGGAGCATCATGTATGGCCATTATACAGTATTGAGCATCATGTGGGATCATTATACAGTATGGAGAACTGTGTGTGGCCATTATACAGTATTGAGAATCATGTGTGGCCATTATACAGTATGGAGCATCATGTGTGGCCGTTAGGGCAGCACGGTGGCGCAGTGGTTAGCACAGCAGCCTTGCAGCGCTGGAGTCCTGGGTTCAAACCCCACCAAGGACAACATCTGCAAAGAGTTTGTATGTTCTCTCCGTGTTTACGTCGGTTTCCTCCGGGTACTCCGGTTTCCTCCCACATTCCAAAGACATACTGATAGGGAATTTAGATTGTGAGCCCCATTGGGGACAGTGATGATAATGTGTGCAAACTGTAAAGCGCTGCGGAATATGTTAGCGCTATATAAAAATAAAGATTAAAGATTATTATGGCGCATCATGTGTGGCCATCATATAGTATTGAGCATCATGTGGGATCATTATACAGTATGGAGAACTGTGTGTGGCCATTATACATTATGGAGCATCATGTGTGGCCGTTATTCAGTATGGAGCACTGTGTGGCCATTATACAGTATGGAGCATCATGTGTGGCCATTATACAGTATTGAGCATCATGTGGGATCATTATACAGTATGGAGAACTGTGTGTAGCCATTATACAGTATTGAGCATCATGTGTGGCCGTTATACAGTATGGAGCATCATGTGTAGCCATTATACGGTATGGAGCATCATGTGGGGCCATTATACAGTATGGAGCATCATGTGTGGCCATTATACAGTATGGAGCACTGTGTGGCCATGTTTTTTTGTTTATAATTATTGTATATGAAGCAGCGTGATCAGCAGTGCTAAATGGCTGTAGTTGGGACGTGGATATGGGTGTGACTAGTTGTGAAATGGGTGTGGTCAGAGGCGTGGCCTAAAATTTGCCGCGGCACACTACGTGCGCCGCAAATTTTAGACCTCCTTCCCTTCATCAAAAGTTGGGGGGGTATAGTACCGCATTTGCCAGATCACGACAAGTGCCGCAAATCCTATAGGGAATGAATGAGGCCGAACGCAGTGTTGTTGTAAGTCATCCATTACGCAGAAGATGCAGAAAAACTGCCGGATCTGCTGCAAAAGGCGACTTTCACATCAGCGATTCTTGCCAATGTCACTGCCGATAGTGTCATACTCACCAAAGGGGGAGGCAGCACTAAAAGTGCCTAGGGCAGCAGAAACTCTAAATACGGCCCTGCTTATGATATATTCATGTATTCAAATGCACACTCACAACATACATAGCAACACTCATGCATGCTCAGGAAGGCACATGGGCAGAGAGGACTTGGAGCACTGGAGGCCACAGACTGACGGGATGCAAAAAAGTCCAAAGCAGATGCAAGCCAGGAGCAGATAGAAGTGCACAGCAAGATAAACAGGATTAAGAGTCTTAATACAAGACACAGGTGTATGTCTTAGTGGGCCTTAAATAGCCTAGAAAAATGCCTGATGAAGAGACCTGAGTAGTCTCGAAAGCTTGCAGTTACCATCTTTTCAGTTAGCCATTAAAAGGTATCGACCACTGAGGACTCGGAATTCTAAATATTTTTAAATCTACTGGCTAACACGGTACAAAGATATATATCTTTCCTGTATCGGATGCAACAGACAGTCACTCTACATCTGGCTGCAGAAGGTCTCTGCCTTTGGCATTGCAGACACCTTCTTAATCCTTCTGACTGTTGGACCCAGCGGCAACCTCCTTCTGGCTTTAATTGACACACTTGGATCTTGGTGTTTATAAATTCCCAGTCTGCTTCAGGGAGTCGCCGGCGATATTCACTTTTACCATGTGAAGGCTGGGAGCTGTAGCTGTTGGCTAACTTCCTCTCAGTTGCTCTTTGAGGACGTTTGGTGTTATCTCTCTGGAGTCTGCTCAAGCTAACTTTCTCTCTCCTTGTTTGTCTCCCTTTTTGTCTTTAGTTATCAGTGGAGACTGACCAGTGCTCATCACCTCCTCATTATCCAGGGCCTAGCTCTAGGGATATTCAGGGCTTAGGTTTCCTGCTCGGCGATTGGTGTGGAACCCATGTAGGGACGGTAGGGCAGGCAGGGTGTTATAAGATCTGCCTAGGGGTCTCCACTCCCCCATTCCCCAGCATTTAGGCTTCCTTCCCCTCATCCATTCGTGTTGCACTTAGTCTTTCCCACACTGTGTGTGGCATGATGTCATGGGAGCATACTAGGCCACTTGTAAAACCTGACGTGGAGCAGAGTGCATAACACTGTCACAGCACTCCATCCCTCTCCCTCTTTGTCACATAACCCTTACATAGCTTCAAGGTATGTTTTGGGTCATTGTCACAACACAAATGATGGGCAGACTAAGTGCAAACCAGATGGAAAGGTGGTCATTGCAGAGTAACGTGGTAGCCATGCTGAGTAAGTGAGCCTTGGATTTGGAATAAATTAACAACACTGTCACCAGCATATCATCTTCACACTATTGCACCTCCCCCTCTGTGCCTCACACACATGTTGAAACCATCCGCTCACCTTTTCTGCACTTCACGAAGACATCAAAGTTAATAATTGGTCTGGATTCACAAATAAAATGGAGGTGCTGGAGGATGGCATGGGATGTGCCTGCGTTACTCCTTGTTATTCCCCAGATTGATGGACCCCTCTAACTTCTCCCTATATAATAAACTCATGCCTTCATATCCTGCATTTCAGTGATTGAGATATACTACGACCTTTATTTTGTAGCTAATATGTTTTCAACTGGTTCAAGCTTCTTTGATGTTTACCAGTCAATAATGTATCTTGAATATATTGACTTTGAGAGTGAGGTGGATATTCCCTTTCTCTTACGGTTGGTGTAAAAAAATCGCAAATTTTGACTTGTCAAACCATCGTACAGATTTCCACTGATCTAATATCCTGTCCTTTTGTGGTATGGCTAAAAGAAGTCTCTATTTCTTCTTTGCAGTCCACAGTAGTGGCTTCTTTGCAGAAATTAAACCATAAAGCCCTTCAACTTGTAGTCTTCTTTGGATAGTTGATGTTGAGATGTGTCTGATATCTGTGCATAATTTATGGCAGAAGAAACAAAGGCTATAGATATACAGCGGCTACCAAGAGTTTTGCATTTTTTTTAAAGTGTGATTACTTCTATCCGGTTGTTGTAATGCCATTTTCCTGGTGATTTAGCAAACCGGAAACAAGTTGTTATCAGCTATAAGGATAAAAATTGTATTTGTCATTGTTTATCCCTTTATGTGTTAGTTTTCAACATTTGCTGGGCCAAATGTTTTGCATATTTTGCAATGGGTAGTGGAATATTGGCTAACAAAATTTTTTGTGCGAGTGTTTTTCAGTGAAAACATGGCAAAGACAAAGCCAAATTTATCACCAGATGTCAGGAAGCTAATTATTCTGAGAGTGAAGTCAGGCAAAAGCCAAAAAGAGGAGCTATGGGATTGAACTGTGCTCAGAGTCAAGTGTCACATATAATACAGAAAGAAAAAGAAGATTATGAAACAGCTGACAAACATAGAAGTGGATGACCACGGGAAAACTTCCCCAAAGTTGATCACATTATTAAGAAAAAGTCAGTATCTGATGTCCATAAAAGTGCTGTACAGATTTCGCATAAAATGAACGAAGACTATGGGTTCGAAGTGAGTCACCAAACTGTGGCACAACGGCTAAGAGCTGTAGGGTTGAATGCAAGAGTTCAAGTCAAGAAGCCTTTCTTCTCTGCATAGAACCAGAAAGTCCAACTTGAGTTTGCCAAAGAACATAGCCAATGGAAAGAGAAATATTGGTCGAAGGTGTTGTGGTTGGTTGATTTCAAGTTCAGTCTGTTTAATAGTGATGGTAAGCACTATATACCGCCCAACTGGAAAACGTAATGATGTAAGGTACCAAACACCTACAGTGAAACATGGTGGTGGCAATGTCATGATTTGGGGCTGTTTTTCTGCATCTGCTATTGGCCCTCTGCAAAGAATTGTTGGAAATATGAATGCTATTATGTATAAGGATACACTGGAGAATGTAATGCTGCCACATGGTAAAACCAAGGTAGGCAGGGGCTGGAAATTCGTGCAAGACAATGATCCTAAGAACACATCCAATTTAGTAAAAAATTGGTTAGCAAAGAAAAACGTTCACCCATTGCAATGGCCAAGCCGATCACATGATTTAAATAATATAGAGCACCTTTGGGATGAGTTTGGGCGATGAGTTGGGGCCCGTACCCAAAGCAATAATGAAATGGAGGAAGATCACTCAGGATGTCTTGAATACCCGAGTGGCTTCAGTACCCGTCGGTGCGGTGCAGTAATTAAAGCAAGAGGTTATGCTACAAAACACTAAGTTATGGCATTGTAAACAATGAATTACTCTGTATGTTGTTATCAATAAATAGTATATGCAAAACATTTGGCTGTCAGGTTCCCCTTTAATTAAATGACCATACCTATAATCTAAAGCATTTTGGTTAAAATTAAAGTCTTGCACGATGACAACTTCGTTCACTTTCAATTCATCACCAGAAAAATGGTATCACAACAACCAGACAGAAGTAATCACACTTTTTGTTTTTAAAAAGGAAAACTTTTGGTTGACACTGTAAGTATCAATAAGTTATACAGTCAGTGGTCAACGGCAAGATTCCTCCTCAATGCTAACGCCAACCCAAGGTCATCACAACGAGTAAGTGGCCAGAAGCAAAATGGCTGCAGTTGTGAATGGGAGATCACTGATGAATTGGGAAGAGATGACTGACATTTGCACTTCTAGTATTCTGCCCTTGGTATAAAATGAAGATCCAGCCTTTATTATATGCTGTGTGAACATTTAATTTAGGCCATGTCCATGGTGCATAAAACAATCATCCCCCTCTATAAAAGTCTATTGCATTAGCTGGAGATTGTATCCTTACCAATTTTTTTTGGCAAAGTATTATTACGACAATAATCATAGTATTACATAGTATTCCCAATGTTAGGCAATTCCCGATCGTTCTGCTCTTTGCTACGCTTGGAATGATCTTGACTCGTTTATCGCTGGATGTCCTAATAGCAAAAAATATTGGAACGTTTGTCAAACTAATGTAAAACATTTTTTTTTTATATTTCCACCATTAATATTTATTAGAAACTTTGCTGTCCACTTATTTCTAATACAAACAATAAACCATTAATATCGCCCCTTATGTCAGTCACGTGTATAGACAGCAATATTACCTATACTGTACAAATTTATGTAAATATGGTATATTTTTCGACTAATTTAAAAAATGTCGATTTTGATGAGCCAGGTCACTAGAGTAGCCATAGTAAAAATTGAAATCAGAAAACCACATTGCCCTATGCTCTGTTGGCACAAAAACCATATTCGTAATCTGCGGTGTTTTGTTTTTGCTCTACAAATTGCTTGGGTTACTCTCTAAGTGCTGCCTTGTATTTGGTTCGGTCAGGCTTTGTAAAATATGCCACTTTTATCAGCTTTTAATGCCCCAAATGACTTAATCAAGAACACATGGCTCATGAATATTGGCTGTCAAACTGTATTAGACTCACGCTTACAACTACAAGTCCATGGGCAGACACTTTGTCATGAATGTGCCTTGAAAACATTAGATCGTTCACGGGGAAAATCAAACCACGTGTGGCCTCTGACCGAGATAGTCTTACTAAAAGGGGACTTCAGGTATTATCTTCTGCATTCCAGAATCCTTCAAATGCTCATAATTAATTGCGTACAAAAACAATTTTACTGTACTGGATGCTGATTTGTATGCAATGATCAAAAGGCTTTGGTGCCTTCAAGGCACCTGTTAATAGGAGACTGCTGCTTCTGGGTTTATGTCATGGGCTTACGAGGGATCTTCCAGTAAAAGTGGTAGAAAGGTTAGCAGGGTGCTAAGTGCTGTTATTAATAGGAAGGTCATAAAGCCAATGCATGCTATTCATTTTGTGCGTTTAATTGTAAAAGTGTTGGAACAGGCATGGGATCAAACACGGCTCTCGAGGAGCCCACACCTCAGAACATACACATCCCTCTCATCTGTTCCTCGTTAACATTATTTAAACTCGTCATATATCCCTTTTCCAAAATGTCACTGGTCTTTTCTGCCTTCTCAGATTTGCACAAAAATAGGATGACACAATTCAATTTCATCATTGTCATATGAGACGGAAGTGGTGACGATGGCATTTAGGTTTTATTCTCAACCTTGACCACCATCAACATATGTCCAGTTAATGGTATTTGATAAAAAAAAACTTACTTTTTAGGACTTAAAATTATTTTTTAGGACTTCATGATGCTAATGCATTGTCCGAATGGAAGAGCCGAGAAGAGAAATATACAATATGCTGTGATCAGTGTCTTCAGGGAGAGATGCTGACTCAATGTAACAAAGGACTGACCATTGGTCAAGTGCATTAGGGGATTAAAGATAGAGATCAAGAGTGTCCAAACCCAACTTTAAGGGGTTGTTCAACTTTATAGACTTTTTTTTCTTACTTACAGTAAATGCATTCTATTGGGGCCAAAAAAATCATTATTGCAATTGGTTTTAATTAAACAAATTGCGCTGTTTGCCTTCTATATCTTCTGTCTATTGCTGGCTGCAGAATGAGTTACAGGGAAAAAATGATTTTTAGGCCCAATTGCATGCATTTAAGTAAGAAAAAAAATTATCCGCAATGTCCACATAGTGTACAAAAGGTGAGAATTGAACAAAATGTTTTAAAATTTGCCAGAAAACAGGGGATGCATTAAAGTATCAAAATAACATACTCACCTGGTAAATCTCCTAATGATCATCAGCCACCACCTCAGTAGTTGCGTAGATTTTAGCTGTCCTTCATTGAAGACGTTATAACATTATGAATACCCTCGGTAACCACTGCAACCAATCATGACATCATCCGTCACATTCTGACCATTCTACCATGACAGCTAAAAACGGTGATTGGCTGCAGTGGTCACACGAATGCTTCAAATCATCAGGACTGCTGGGATAGACTGTTCAGACCACCAGTTAACCAGTACTGGAGAAGCAGGGGATTTCATTATCTTTGCAACTGAATCACTCAAAGAAAAACGGAAAAGAGCGTCAGTATCAGGGGAGCTCACAGATTTTTTGCCAGCCATTAATCACAATTTGTTTTGTGCTGTTCTTCTTTTATTCCTTTTGGTAATGTAGGGTTATGTTGACAACTGGGTATCATCATTTACCTTGATAATAGGGTACATCCACCCACAGACTGGTCAGTGACAGACTGTGCAGGGACAAACACTGATGACAGGGAGGTATATAATTTATCGACGCACTTCCAGGAGGAATACAAAAGGAATAGAATGATAGAGTGTTTTAATGAAAAATCCAGAATTGTTCTTTCATGGGGACAGTGGACCATTTGGGTTTCAAATGTTGGAAGGTTTGAGAATAAGCTATTAATGTCAGAACTTTGCCTAGTACATGTGCCAAATACACCAAGGCAGGGAAGGTCTCCCTTTCATTCTTTATTGCACCATGAAAGGAAAATTCTCCATCCCCCCATTCTGTTTTGCAGTTTGACATTAGAATTCTCCTTCTCATGAAATCATAATTTGAGCTCCATTACTAAAAGCATTTTTTTGTGATGTTTGTTTGTTTTCCAGAAATAACAATATTAAAATTCTGACACATTCATTGACATTACATCACTGCCCATGCATATTCTAACACCAGTAACCGTCTTATGTATTTCCAGCATATAACTGGGTTATTCCAGAATTTAATATCCTGGTTGTTCAATACAAAGGGATCGTCACTTAAAGGCACCGTACTTTCTCAGTCTCGTGCTTGGTAGCTATACATTCACTTTTTGACGTGTACTACACCAGCTTGTAGCTTTTACCAATTTGCTAGATACTTTTTCCAAGGATATTTGAAGGAGTCCTTCAGAATTAGTCTGGAAACTTTTAGCCCAAGGCACAAGTATGTATACCCATTTTTAGATTTTACGAGAGCTCTTTTCCATAATGAGCCCATTAATAGAAAGTTTAAATATAAATCAAATTAGCAGAAAATCTCAACAACAAAAATAACTAAATAAATAACAAGTAGAGAAAGTACAAACCGAGATCTAGTAAATTAAATGGTAAAGAAGTGACTTCACACAAACAACTGGCAAAACTTGCATAGCCCTAAGCGATGACGTATGGCATTTTCACATTACAGATATGATCTTGAGCTATAAAACCAGAGACTCAGTACTATTTTTTAATAGATTCATGACGCCAAATTTTTTAAAAGTGTAAATACTTTTGCAGCCAATTTCTATATACAGTGTACCTTAAAGAATAAATACATAAAGTAACACACATAAATAATTGGTGGAGAAAGGTTGAAATTGATGGACCTAGGTATTTTTTCAACCTATGTAACTATGCATTATGTAATCTGTATGTACCAACATACAGTCATGGCCAAAAGTGTTGGCACCCTTGAAATTGTTTCAGAAAATGATTTATTTCTTGCAGAAAATTAATGCAATCACACATAGATTGTTATTAGTGATGAGCGAATATACTCGCTCCTCAGGTTTTCCCGAGCGCGCTCGGGTGGTCTCCGAGTATTTGTGACTGCTCGGAGATTTAGTTTTCTTTGCCTCAGCTGCGACCCAAAATCCTTTGGTAATCTTCAGATTTCATGATGCCTTGCACAAAGTCAAAGCACCCAGTGCCAGAGGTAGCAAAACCACCCCAAAACATCTTTGAACCTCCACCATATTTGACTGTAGGCACTGTGTTTTTTTCTTTCTAGGCCTTATTCTGTCTACCTTTCTTATGTCTCTGTGGCAGCAGTGGGGGCCTCCTTGGTCTCCTGTCATAGTGTTTCATATCATTCAAATGTGGATGGATAATTTGTACACTGATGCACCTTGAGCCTGCAAAACAGCTTGAATTTCTTTAGAACTTAATTGGGGCTGCTTATCCAACATCTAGACTATTCTGCATTGCAATCTTTCATCAATTTTACTCTGCCGTGCCGTCCACGTGGATTGGCTACAATGCCATGGGTTGTAAACTTCTTCATTATGGCTACGTTCACATTTGCGGCCAGCGCCGCAGCGTCGGGCGCCGCAGCGGCGCCGCATGCGTCATGCGCCCCTATATTTAACATGGGGGCGCATGGACATGCGGCGCACTTGCGTTTTGCGCCGCATGCGTCGCTGCGGCGCCCGCGTCCAGGCGCAGAGGACGCAGCAAGTTGCATTTTTGCTGCGTCCAAATTCAATGAAAAAAACGACGCATGCGGCGCAAAACGCAGCGTTGTGCATGCGTTTTGCTGCGTTTTTGTTTGCGTTGTGCGCTGCGGCGCCGACGCTGCGGCGCACAACGCAAATGTGAACGTAGCCTATGATATGCACTGTGGACAAAGAAACATCAAGGTCTCTGGAGATGGACTTGTAACAAAGTTTGGAAACAAATTTGGTAAGATGGCAACATTAGCATTTTGTTTTGCTTTTTTCAATACACACAAAGGAAATAGACATGTGTATAACAAAACATGTTTAATTGCAATAATTTTCTGGGAGAAATACTTCATTTTCTAGAGCAATTTCAAGAGATAACCCAAAGGTTATGTGCCAGGTGTCTGATAGATGGTACCTGCATTTATAGGACGAACTTGGCCTTGTCTCATGCTTTTGTTAATGGAGAGGTGACTGAACATGTGTAACTCTCTCCAATAACTGGTATGGGAGTTCAGAACGTTACCAAGCACAAGTGAATATGTCTTAAATGTCCGAGATGGTACAACCCTTATAAGATTTAATCTTGGAATCTTACATTTGGACTAAACTGAATTTATTCCTTTTTAACAGTGTTGATCTTTGTGTTGGATAATTGAGAAGGAGGCAATGGAAGAGTACCAGTAGATGGGTTACGCACCAGGGTGTACACACCATAGAAGTCTAATGGGCTCAGCCCTAGCTGGAGAAAAGCAGTAAAATACTTGCTTCTTCATAACAAATGCAGACCTAGTATCCAAGAATGTGGAAAACAAACACTGGCCCCTTTGACCTTGTTGGCTACCAAGACCTGGTGCCTTCATAGAAAATCATTTTTGATATTTGCTATTGAGCCCCATCTTATCTAGCTTGGGAGGGTTGACTATAGAGTTGTTGGTTTTATCGAGAGGAGAACCAGGAAATTGCTCAGTGCTTCCATTTCCTAGGGACACCCCAAAAACTCAACTCAAAGAAGCAACCTAGGAGTGGAGGATTTAAACCTTTACTGCCTTACTCCATCATTAACCCTGTCACTTTTTAGGAATTATATAATTAAATAATTTTGATACCCAATGGCAGTATTGTGCGGCCAATGTACAGTGTATCAGTGTCTTAGAATAAAACTTTAGGATTTTTTTTATTTTATTTTGCCCAGTGCCCCATTTTATTTGGTCAAGATGAGGCTCTGAAACCACTATACTGCAGGAAATACCTACTAATTATATAATCATGGCGAAAGCCTCGATGCAATATTCAGGTCTCTTGTGCTCTAGTTTTGACCTAACCACAAGTCAACATGATCTAACAAGTCTGACTGCCCATGTATGTGACAAATTCCAACCTAGGTGACAAATTCATTTTTTTTTAACCAGTTAAAAAAAAAATTCCAGGAAAAAACGTCATCAGAGTTAACACAAAAGAATCATTGTGATCGAAGACATGAAAATGTAACTTTTTTTTCAAATTATATATTTTAGTAAAATTAAAAAATCACACATCGTCCAAACAAATCATTAGCTCCATCTACAAATAAATGAAACTTTTGTTCAGTTTAATTTAAAACATAAACCCGAAACTTTGATTTCAATGTGGAGAAAATTGTAAGGACAGGATTAGAGCAGCGCTCGTAAAATGTAAATACAGTCTGATCTCAATTTTATAAAACAACAGGCAGAAATTAACAGCAGATTTCTTACATTTCGACATTCTCAATAAGATGTGTTATTAAATACATTAGGGAAGATTTCTCAAAAAAATAAAAAAGAACATGCAATTCGGTACAGAACAAATCACACAAGAACAATTTTCGCTTTATGACAATTGTAGAGACAAAATTAAAGGCCATGTACTTTAACATTGTCCAGATCTCCCTGGCTGTCATCAATAATAACATCTCACAACATTTTAAGAGAGAAAGTTTAGCCCAAGAAAAGCTCCCCTAGATTTGGAGGCAAAGGCTTTTTAATAAAGGAGAGCTAGGCTGGAGAGCAATAAAATATATAAAAAAAACCATTGACATTATGTCTTCTACACAATATATTTAATACATTGCTCTCATTTTAGACATGTGTGGCAAATTTAAAGGGTTTATTTGGTGTAACTGCTTCTGATTTTATAGGGGTTCTCAGCTTAATAGGTACATTTCCCTGTGGGCATCCATGGGGTTAAAACATACTGATCCCTGCACTCCACTCCCTGATGCAACAGTCACAGCCACCCCAAGAGCAGTGATGTCAACAACCAACATTGACCTGATGCCAGATGATTGTCTGCAGCGTTACAAGTTCTGGTGGTTCTGGATTCCTGGTGTCATTGCTCCCGGACTAGCAAAGTCCTCAAAAGAGGTAGTTCCAAGGCAGAACCTGGAGTATTGGGTTGAGTTTACTGTCTTTTTAATGTTTTGCCTATTGAGCAGAGAACCCCTTAATATTTAACAAGGGCAGAGCCCCTTCTCATCAAAGGCTTCTATGGTATGTATACCTTGGTGCGTTACCCATCTACCTGAAGATCAACACTGTTAAAGGGGAGTACAGCAATATTACATTATGAACTCCAAATCTGATATTCCCAGACTAAACCTTAATGGAGTTGCACCATCTTAGAAACTTAAGGCATACACACTTGTGCTTGGTAACGTTTGGAACTCCCTTACAAGCTATATAAGAAGGTGCACTTGTTTAGCCACCTTTCCATTTGTAAGGGGTGTGGACTGAACTATTTCTTTCCTACCCCTGAAGACACCAAACGCGTTAAATGAATAGTTTTGTACATTTTATATATATACCGTATGTATTATGTTATGTGATATGTTCCAGTTTGATGTATTAAGACATAGAGTGTGATAACTGTTGAAGTGTAATACACATAATGTATACTAATGTGGGATGTGATAGAGAAAGGCATAATATAAGTATTGTTAATGAAGTGTGTAGTATAAGGGAGTTCTGCCCAGCAACAGACAGCAGGGTAAGTGAAAGTTAAGAGTTGGGACTAGTCCACAGAGGGAGGGGCTAGTGACAGGGGAAGACCGTGGTTTGTGTACCTGCTATCCCCTGTATATAACCCTTATCAAGTTCAGTAAAGTCCCCATGTTAGAACATAAGTCTCCTTTATTATTCTGTTAAATTTGTGATCCTGGCCAGCCAATACCATCTGCAAAAGGCAGCCTTCACAGGTGCAATACCCTCACAGCACCAGCACCAACACCCAGTCAGGACTCATTCTGTGCTGGGGCGTGACAGGAAAAGAACAGTGCCTCGCCTGTGGCTACGCATTTCTAAATGTATGAGACATGGCCAAGTTCTTCAGATTAATGCAGTTCCCATCCTTAATTGAACCCCTTTAATTGAAAAAGCATAAATACTGTTGCAGATTTAGGCTTCCAGCAGAATCACCAGCACTCAGATTTTGTAAGAGAATGAATTGTATTACTTGGCGCATACAAGAACCATTATTTTCATCACCACAACATGTAGAATTAAAGAGAAGTATTGGCACAAACAAAATAGTATAGGGAAAAAAGGAAAAGGGGGATCCTCCAGCGATGAAAACCAGTGAAACCGACATTCGAAAATGTAGAAACTTTATTAGAGCTTTTTGCAAAGACATAAAAACTGAACACCAACCACCACCTGGATGGACCAACCAATGCGTTTCAGCAAACAGCCTTAATCGCAATTTCCTTTTCCTTCTTTCCCTCTTTTACTTTTGGCAAACAAAATGGTAAGGTCATATAATCCCAGAGTGTCTATCAGCCATATTCTCCTTCTTCTCCTTTCCCTTCCTCAAACTCAATGACAAATCTGAACTTATCATCTTTCCTCCATCTCACAGATCTTCCTTACCTGATCTATCACAATAAATGACATCACGCTTTCCCCGTACCGGAAGTCCGCTGCCTCGGAGTAACCTTTGACTCTGCCCTGTTCTTCAAACTGCACATCCAAGCTCTTTTAACCTCCTGTCGCCTTCAGCTCAAAAATATCTCCAGAATCCGTCCTTTCCTCAACCTTCAATCTACTAAAATGCTTGTGCATGCCCTCATCATTTCCTGCCTCGACTACTGCAACATCCTTTTCTGTGGCCTCCCTGCTAATGAGTCACTCGCCAGGGCCGTGGGGTACTCAGTACCGGGTCTGGTCGACTCAAAGGGGGATGTCATGGTGGCGGCAACCTGGTCCGTGGCCCTGGGTGCCCATGTTAAAGGGATGGTCTTTAAAGGGGGTTAGAATAAAGTTTGTGTTCGTGACGCCACCTGTGGTATTTGGTCAGTAGGGACCAACGCTGCTTAAAGGGGTCCTCTGGGGAAAGAACGAGGACACAGGTTTGCAGTCTCTTTACCTGGTTTACTGTAGCTTCAGGCAACCACAGTCCAGGGCACCAGATCACAGGTACAGTCAGGGTCCAGCCGGCATTGAAGCGAATCCAGAGTCCCCTTTACCAGGTGGAGATAAAAGTCTTCTTCAAAACGTGGTGGTGTTGTAGTCCCTTACTGCTTATGGCTTCTAATAAGGTCCTCACAGTTTTCCTCTGTCCCCCATATAGGTTAGGACACAACCCGTATGACAGGAGACTCGAGCCTTTTTATAGGGTCTCTATCACGACCCGGGCTCTATGTGCCACTGTGCCTCCTGGGTATTAAGGCGAACAGGTGATTTATAATCTAGCTGTCCTGCCAGTTTCTGCTGTGCCTCCTAGAGTCCGACACAACCTCGGTCTTCCGGCTATCAGTATCTGCGCTCTCCAGGAAGGTAGCCCAGTCGCAGCTCTCCTCCCCTGGTGTCTCACTCCTGTGTTTTTCTCTCCGGCACACTTTCTACAAACTGTCCTTTTCTTCATAGTTCTCTTTGTCCAGGAGCTGCAGCAGCTCTGGCTACATGGCCTCTTCAGTCTTTCTGACACTCAAGGTCTGACTGCTCTCTTCTCTGTCCTCTGACAGACTGACTCAATTCCTTTCCCTCCAGACCAGAATATAGGGAAGTTCCCCTTAATCCGGGTTCAGAGCTCCCCCTTTTGGCCTGGAGTATGAACATGTTGTGTGTATGTGATTACTTAATGAAAGAGATCTTTCATCGCTTCCAAGCATGACATCATTCTCCCCGTGAGGAAAGCAATGTTACTGTGACAACCAGGACCCTGGGGCGTCACACGAACACCCTTGCACCTCTCCAGTCCATCCTCAACTATGCCAGCTGACTAATTCATCTCTCTCCTCGCTACTCCTCTGCTTCCACCTCTGCAAATCTCTTCACTGGCTCCCATTCCCTCAACGTATCCAGTTCAAATTACTAATACTAACCTACAAAGCCATCCGTAACCTGTCTCCTCCGCATATCTCTGAACTAATCTCCCGATATCTTCCCTCACGTAATCTCTGGTCCTCCTAAGACCTCCTTCTCTCCTCTACACTAATTCATTCCTAACACACCACCATCTGCTGTCTGCTTGTCACAATCCCTCTAGCATAAATCTGCAGACACTGATACACTGACAGCGAGCGACTGTGGCAGAGATGAAAGAGTCCTGTGCTGGCTACTACAGTAATACTGTCACTTTCCGGCAGCGTTCACTCTGGCTAAGTGTTAAGGTCAGACAGAAGAAAAGATATGCATATCAATGGGATCAACCATCAAAAAATAATAACTTTATTGATACGAACAGTAGGGTAAGACAAACATTTAAAAACATTTAAAAACCAAAAGGCAGACACATAGCTGATAAGCTACGTGTACCCCCCAGAAAAATGGAAACAAATACCGTATTTTGCGGACTACAAGACGCACTTTTTCCCCCACAAAAAAGGGGGGAAAATGGGGGGTGCGTCTAATAGTCGCAATGCAGGCTTACCGTGGTGGCAGAGGTGCGGTGGCAGAGGTGAGGCGGCAGAGGTGTGGCAGCAGAGGTGCGGAGATAAGGAGGCGCAGTGAGCGGGGTCCCTTTTCCCGGTGAGGTGATGCAGCAGCCCGGTAAGGCAGCAGAGCCGGGTGAATCCTGTTGTTATCGGTGGGCGCGGCCATCTTCCTGAGGCCGCGCGTGTGCAGATAGAGCGCTCTGCTGCCCGGGGCTTCAGGAAAATGGCCGCGGGATGCCGCGCGTGCGCAGATGGGGATCGCGGCGGCCATTTTCCTGAAGCCGAGATGCGAACTCCGCCTCCAGCAGGGCTTGCAGCAGTACAGAGGCGCTTTTCCTGCAGTGTCCGGTCATGGCGGCTGTGTCTCGGTAGCGGAGCTCCTCACTTATTATCGGCTTCTGAAATAATTATTGCGCTGAGGAGCGCCGGGAAGCGGCAAGGACTCAGACATCTGAGCTCCTGTGGAATACTCGCTTCACAATGTACACCACTACCTCCATCATCTCCAGTCCATGTGCCCACGAGATCCTTCCATCACCTCACCGGGGAAAGGGACCCCTCTCACGCCATACCTCTCACTGTGCCTCCTCATCCCAGCACCTCTGTCGGTAACCACTGCTGCCACCCTCCCATGGACACCAGGCCGTGGCGTCGCCCACCTAAGCAGGAAGGGACCCTACTCAGGTGCACGCCGTACCGCATCACCCCACCTCTGCTGCCACCATGCCTCCTGTGACCCTGCTCTGCCACCACCAGCCCTCAGGTAAGATACTGTAAATTCGGACAATAAGACGGACCCCCATCTTGTAAAAAATCTTTTTTTCTGCAATTTTCACCCCAAATTTGGGGTGCGCCTTATGGTCCGGTGCATCTTATAGTCCGAAAAATACGGTACCCTCAAGCACCTGACAATTTATAGTGTGCCAAACATAGAAAATACACATGTGCAAATAAAGCAATACATATTCATCTGCTACCAGCTATACTAAACATGTAAAGTAAGCTGCGGAGACACCATCACGTGTTTCTCAACGCAAGCAATGAATAGCCAGGCCTTTCTCCGGGAAGGAACAACCACGGGAAGGGCAGCATCCAATAAAGGAGAATATCCAATAAAGGAAGACCACCTATGCCAAGCATGGTATCCATCCACAAACAGCTGTTTCGGGGTTTTTGCCCCTCATCAGTGTGGAGTAGGAAACTGGCTATTAGGAGCAGTGCCTGGTGAAAGGCTATGAAGGAACAGATGAATGACCTCGGGGAGACCAAAACATCCAACACTGCGGAGACACCATCACGTGTTTCTCAACGCAGTGATCCTGGATCACTGCGTTGAGAAACACGTGATGGTGTCTCCGCAGTGTTGGATGTTTTGGTCTCCCCGAGGTCATTCATCTGTTCCTTCATAGCTATACTATACAGGCATCAAAAACAGATAGCCCCAAACAAATAAAGATTTGGACGCAGATGAATATGTATTGCTTTATTTGCACATGTGTATTTTCTATGTTTGGCACACTATAAATTGTCAAGTGCTTGAGGGTATTTGTTTCAATTTTTCTGGGGGGTACACATAGCTTATCAGCTATGTGTCTGCCTTTTGTTTTTTAAATGTTTTTAAATGTTTGTCTTACCCTACTGTTCGTATCAATAAAGTTATTATTTTTTTATGGTTGATCCCATTGATATGCATATCTTTTCTTCTGTCTGATCTTAATTGTTCTCTATATATGCATATGGTTGATCCCTGACTAAAATTGTCTTTGTGGTGCCCGCTATTTTTTGCATACACTCTGGCTTAGTGCTGTCAATCCACAAAGGGAGATGTGGCGGAGCATGGTAATTGAGGGGTGCACTCAGAGCTTGTGGTCACACCAAGGGTGCACTGAGAACCCTCGTTAATATATCCGATGTTCTGCTTTTATTCGCATTAAAGGCAATGTTTCATAAACCAGAGGTGTGATTTTTATAGGGGCTAAGAAGTTCATTTAAATAATATTTTTGAGGTGACAGCATTCATTTCATTTTTTCATTAATAGGAAAAGTATAATAGTCACCACTTATTAATTTTTCACCAACTCCTGGTTTTGGCTTACAAAAACTGATGTAAAATACTGACCAAATACTGAGAGTGTGAACATGGCCTTAGGCAGGGGCTACACAGCAGCGTGTCATGTGGTGGCAATTCTCAGAGAAGATATGCAGCCAAAAAACATATCTCCAAATTGTCTACAACTTGCTCTCACGCAACTAATTTAGAGCTGTGAAAAAAAGGACAAATCGCAGACAAGTCAAATGCACGTCGAAGTTGCATGCAACTTACATTGAAGTCTATGGCAAGTAAGTCGCCTCTAAACAGAAATTCCAACATATTTGGAAACATACAGAACTCAGTGTCACAGCCACTGTAGGTGGCAATGCTAAACCATAAAAAAATTAGATGAGATGTCGCATTGCGATGTTAATGTCGCGTGACACATGTCGCCATTTAACCTTATACTGGTAGACAGTCTATTAGCCCTGACATCTTGTCTCTGCATTGTAATTTATATGTAAAAGAAGAAGTGCAAAAATACTGTAAATCTTTTTGAATCTATCCTATTAAAACTTTTAATACCAATGTAGAGTAACATTCCTTTAACCATCAATCCAAGAGTCCAAAAATTCTGCTAGGTCACAAAGATAACCAAATATGAGACTTCTTTGACACTAAAGGGGTTGGCCAGAGAAAACAAGTTATCACCTACCCAAAAGGATAGGTGATAACTATGGATGAACGAACGTGCTCGAATAAGGTGTTATCCGCCATGCTCGAGTGCTAACCGAGTGTCTTCAGCGTGCTTGAAAAATAGGTTTGAGTCCCCACGGCTGCATGTCTCACAGCTGTTCAACTGCCGCAACACATGCGGGGATTGTCTTAGAAACAGGAAATCCCTGCATGTGTTGAGTCTGTCTAACAGCCGCGAGACATGCAGCCGCGGGGACTCAAACCTATTTTTCGAGCACGCCAAAGACACTCGAGCACACGAGCATGCTCAGATAACATCTTATCTGAGCACATTCGCTCATCACTAGTGATAACTTGCTGATCAGTAGGGGTCCGACCCTTGAGACCAGCACCTTTTTGGCAGAATGTGACACTTTTATCCCTGTAAGAATGGAGCAGCAGTGAGCAGATGCAACGTGTGCTCCATTCACTCTCTATGGGGCTATCGAGCGCTGAGCTTGGCTTTTTCGATCAGCCCCACAGAGAACGAAAGGAGCAGTGGTCGGGCATCTCCGTTCTAATGCCCCATCCAGAATAATAATTCCCTGTTCTGCTAATCGGTGCCGGTGCCTGCAGTCGGACCTCCACAGTCACCTATTATGTGGATAGGTGATAACTTGTTTTAACCAGCAACCCCTTTAATAAAACAAAATTAAAAAAATATACAAAAAAAAACATAAAATAAGAGCAGATTTTACATCATGATTTTATTTTGGGCTTGGAGGAAGAATTATAGACTTTTCAATAACTGTCAGTTAATCCAGAACATTTATTAATCCAGCACCCTTGATGCCAGATTTTTGAAGTTCCCTTTAATTTTGGCAAATAAGCATTGGTGTAAAATTCCAATATGCGATATTGCTCTATTTTATACTAAAGGGAAAAGTGATTTGAATTAATGTCCTCATTTTAGCAGGACCCCCGATTGACAACCTAACAAACAAAGGAAGCAGACACGGGGACTCTGCACACAGATTCCTGACCGTGGCGGCTCTCCGGAGACCGACGGAATCAATGAGCTCATATTGTAAATAAACAGCTTTATAAACCCCTCTCTCTGTGTCTCCGCAGCGTTGCGTCATATTAAAAAGCATCAGGAGAAGCCATAATTGTAGAGCTGCAGCTGCCGAAAAATATCATAAAGCCCCAAATCTGTACATTATTTATCCGTCATGCTGCGCTGTACTTTATTTTCTAATCTCTTTATTACCCGACAAAAACTGCCAACGATAAAAATATACAAAATGGCCGCCACACCGAACCAAACGAGACAAGGACCGGTGATATAGATTATAGTCCCCACATGATATAAATATGGGGATAGATAGCAAATATATAAATATAATAATCATACATGTCCGAGCGTATATGTAAATGTACACCTAAACTGTGATGTGTACGTAGCTTAAGACTATGGATACGGGGAAGATTTATCAAAGCAGAAAAATGAAGCAGTTGTCCCTAGCAACCAATCAGAGACCTGCTTACATTTTACAGTGGCCCTTTGAAAAATGAAAGCCAGGATCTGATTGGTTGCTAGGCAACTTAGAAATCTATCTCCATTATTTTTTCACAAATTGGACCTCAGAAAATATTACAATTGTTTTAGAACAAGCTGTCCTTGGAAATAGCGCTCTCTTTCCCCTTTGTGCTGTGGTAAAACATATGCGTAGTGTTTAAGAATTGCTATTCAAGCAACTATCTAGTAATAAAGGCCAAATCCAGAAATCCATGTACCATAGTCCGAGTACGGACCGAAATGCGTGGACTGGCCATGGGTCTCCTGACCTAAGCTTGACGGCCTCAGAGGCCATGGTGGCCTCATAGGTACATGTGGCCGGTATGTGAACGCACTCGGGACGGAGAGACATGGACCTCTGAGTTTGACCTAAGTCAAATTCTGGTTATTGCCAAAATATATACATAGCAGTGTAACAAAAGGTGATACAAAGACTAAGGCCTCATGCACATTGCTGCGTTACTTATCTGTGCTGTACATAGATGTAAAATGGCGCCTACACATCTATATTGTGAATAGGGCATTATGGCGACATGTGCCTCTGATTTTATACACATTTATACTGGATATATGAGGATATGACACTATGCCATACTTGAGGCATGTTTTATTATTGTGATTAATTCACCAAGAATCTTCCTGGTGGAGAAAATGGTGCCTCACTGAGGCAACATACTATAGCAATGGTGCGCCAAG